>NC_136014.1:6790000-7090000 GCF_048128805.1 Centroberyx gerrardi
AGAGTGGAAAAGTCGACTCTGTTGCGTTTTTGTATTTGGTTCGTTTAGGTTCACGCTGCACAATTACAAGTGATCCAGGGCTTGTAAACAAAAGTCACATGGACTCACAAGTAGCTTGTTTATTGGACAGAGTTTTGGTGACCTGTCATCCTGCCAGGTTAGAGATTTTTATGTTCAGACCAAGCAAACATGCTTGGTCTGAACACACCCTCAAACAAATATTGCTCTTCTAAAAGGTTTAGTACCTGGTTCTTTCTGTATTGACTTTGCATGTTCTCCCCATGTTTGCCCGGGTCTCTTCTTGGTGCTCCAGTTTCCTCCCACAGTCCAAAGCCATGCAAGTCAGGTGGATTGGACACTTAAAATAGCCCACAGGCATGAATGTGAGTGTGAGTGATTGTCTATCTATCTGTGTCAGCCCTGTGATGGACTGGTGACCTGTCCAGGATATCTCCCTGCCTCCTACCCAATGCATGCTGGGATAGGCTCCAGCCCCTCGTGACCATGAATAAGAATAAGCGGATAAAGACGATCTAAAGGCGATCTTGATCTAAAGATGTATGATGTGAATACAGTCAATGAACTGCTGTTGCACTGCTTCTGCAAAATCTCTGTGAATATGAATGTTCTCTGCTAAAAGAGTTGTACATTAATCAAATGTGAATAGAAACCAGTTTTAACCATGGGGCATTCATGCATTACATGCAGTGTACAAATTATACTGTGGTATTTTCTGAGTTCACCTTACCACTGGGTAAGCTCACACATTTATACACTTCAGATCAGCACATTTGATTTAGCAACTTTCAATATAATGACCACTATTCAGCAACATTTCCATATAGATAAATCACATGAGGCTGTGATCAGATAGAAGCTTTTTATACTATGCCATGATATCAGTAAACAGAAAGAAGGCCTGAAACAACAACATTGTCAATTTCCCCCGTCTTCTCCATAATTCTCACCCTGACTGAGCTTCACGTGTGATTAAATAGTTTGGGTACGTTATGGATCGTTACGTTATGTAACACTTCAAGGCATTGAGGTATAAATTTGTTGGACTGACACAGAATCACTATCTTTGTAATGGGTGCACATTTTCATCAGGCAACACAACAAATGATCTTCAAATTTCGTCTCTCAGTCATGGCTGTAGGAATCCACTAATTTCATGGATTTGTTCACAAAGAATGAGAATGCCTCCTCTTCTAATGTAAAAGGACAAAGCTGAACAAAGCTGAACAATGGTAAAAGATTGAGAAAGACTATGGTCTACAGAAAGACTACAGAAAGACTAAAGTCAGTATTGCCTTTTTGCAACCCTGGACTGAACTAAACTGGACTGGTTTATCTTCTTAAGGCTTACATATCCACAGAAGACAAATACTGGAAGTCTAGTGTAAATTATCTGACGCTAATCTTATTTTTCAGCAATTTTAAACTCATTGAAAAACCCCTCTTGAGTCATGGCCACCCCCCCACCCCCACCCCCCCTACCCAGTAAGGCTTTTGTGGACTATTCCACAAAAGCACAATATTGCCACTTGACTTTAAGCTCATTTTCATTGCCACTGGACCAGTTGCTGTGAGAAATTTAAAAAATCTACCCGAGCGGAGCTTTGTCGACAATTTTTTTCATCCAATAATCAATTGCAGCTAGTGTTTGCTGCTAGGAATATTCCCACTGCCTCCAAACTCAACAAGCTCTAGTGAAGCAAACTTTAGCTCCACCAGAGCCAAGGGCAAGTCAATATTAGAAATGGTGATAATAATGATTTCTCAGTCAGGAGAGATCAGCTCCACTGTATACATACTTTGCTCAGCCCCAACTTGAAGGTAATGTATAGAAAGGATGGATTGAAAAGGGTGAGGTTTGGGACTCAGGGGGCCCCATGCTTGCCTTTGCCTATGGCCCCCAAATCACTAAGCACGCCCCTGTATTGCTATGTTATTCTAGGAAGTTGTTCTTGTATTTTTATCCTGATAATTGAATAATTGAAGAGAAGGAAGGGAAAGCCATTGGTGAACTCATATCATTATAGAATCTATATATTATAAATCAAATGTGTTTATCTGTAGGTGCATTTCATTGAGAGCTGAATTGTCCACTAGACTTTTGCCATGTAATCATGTTACATAATGTCCAAATAAGCTACTTGGTTTGTTGATACTCATTTGTGAATGTGTTGTGGAACATGCCATTTGACTATTGTGAATGTGCTACAGTTGTTACCTGACGTATAAAAAGATGGCTGCAGACGTAACCAAACAGCGGCGAATCAAAAGTACCACTGCGTTGAATAATGAGACGAAGAGTGAAACATCTTGCTTCTTTTGTTGCAGCGAAATATTCACATACACTCCCAGCTCTTAAGCAAGCAATACTCCAACCTGTCTCTAGGGAATCCAGATATCCATCATCCTCATGTGCTTTGTGTCTCTCTAGCCTCTGAGGGAAAAAGGATGGGATGTGAAGGACTCATTATTTTGTCTCACAATAGGAGCAATTTGAGTGTTGCGCCATCCTGATACCTTTCTCCCACTTTCTTGCAATCTTCTCCTGCCATTTCAGAGCTTTCCTGACCACACAGATACTCCATTACCACCCCACCCCCCCCCCTCCCCTCCTCCTCCTTGAGGAGTGGCTGGTTTTCTGGTATGGTAATCTAGTCTGAGATGTGGGGCTTTTTAACACTGCACTAGACAAGACTTTTATGTAAAAATCCATCCATTTTATCAGCTTAAAACACAAAGTGGGGCTGCAACAGAGAAGAGCGTCCCATCCGCACTAATTGAGACACTGTAGATTTGCCCTACTAATAAAACTCTGGTGCTGGGTATGGTGGCTGGCGGGAAATCTTCTCCGCGCTCCTCCCATGCTAAGTGATGAATCGATACTTAAGAGTGAAATCCAAACTGTCTCTTAAACAGCAGTGAGTGAGCGCTCCGTCCAGGGAAAGCTGGATGTTGCCTAGTGCAATTTTAAGCATTTAGTAGACACACTTAACCAGAAGAACTTTTAACAAGTGCTAAGAGCAAAAAGAAGAGCCAGGCAAGGTTTTGTTTCACTTCATTTTGTTATCACCTCCACCAAGGAGGTTATGTTTTCACCCGTTAGTTCATCTGTGTCTGTCTGTCAGCAGGATATCTCAAAAACTTATGAACGAATTTCCATGAAATTTGGTGGACAAACAGGCCTTGGACCAAGGAACGACTGATTAAATTTTGGTAGTGATCTGGATCTGGGATTTCTGCCACTAGATGATTATCATTTTCTAGCCATAACTATGAAACGAATGGAGATAGAGACTTGATTCCAAATCCTAAAGGGATTGCAGCGTAAGGAAATCAATCTAGTTTGTTCATTTTTCTTGTTTTGAGATGAGACAAGCACAAAATCAAGTGCAAGCAGAGAACTTGTAGTATTTTTCATGTTAAGTTCCATCCATAAATTGGTGCAATGAGACAGTAATGACTGCTAATGAGGCTTAAAACAGTGCATTTTAGACCTCCTGTGGCGCACTGACTGATGTCAGGTCAAACATATTCCATACCAGCCTCTTTAAATGTAATTACCCATATTCAGCCGTGGAGTGTTGGCTGTGCTTTCATCGTCGGTAACAGAACAAGATGTTCTGCGGTGAGGAAATGTGTTTTCTGTAAGGTTCAGTGTTTATGATGTCCCTTGAAGTTCATAAACAGACCGCAGTCAGTCAGAGAGAAACAAACACTGACCATTAATTGGTGTGAATCACCTAATGAGCAGGGTGGAGAAAATCTGATTACTGGTTTACAAAGATTACTGGTTTATATCAAAGTCCTGAAAGAAAGTACACGGTGTAAAAGCTAGGTTATTCATAATAATTATTGTGTATTCGGTTGTTGTGTAATTTGTCCTGAGAGGTTTTGGAATAAGCTGGATGGAGCTGGGCTTGATGGAACTTTTGTAACTGTGCCGAATACAGGACTTCAGTAACACGCTATCAAGTTACTGTATGTTACAAGGCATCACAGACTCATCTTTAGCCCAATTTGCACAGGGCTAGTATTCAGTGGCAACCTGGAATTAATGAATTAACCTCACCTTCTGCGTTTTGTGAAATGCATTTGCACAGGATAATGAAATTTGCTAAAGTCACCAATGCCTCGGATGCAGGTGCACAAGGTCAGGAATTTGCAATTCATCATTTGCTGATTTAGCAAAGCAAAAGTTTAAGTTTCCAAAAATGCATTCAAAACCTTCCTGTATAGACTCCACTACTGCCTCCATTTTTCATGACACAAGGAAGAAAAACATTGCGCATCTAGAAGAAGAAGGAGAAACAAATTACGGCTGAAATGGCAGCAAGTTCAATTTGCATGGGATTAGTATTATTAGGGGACCTCTGTCTTCACTAAAATATGGTAATTTGCACTGGAATTTTTACTTTACAAATTACAGACATGGCAGATTCACACAGGATTAAATCACCAAAAGGGCTTTTGACTAGAGCTGTCTGACAGTCCAACTATAGCACAACTGCAATAGTGTAATGTCAAACCCTCCCGATGTTTGTGATGCCGCAAGTGATGTATCCATATGGGATCGCAATTCCAACACCAGCCATTACATAGTTCATATGTGAAAAATGTGCTGCACTTCACACATTTTAAAGAATTTCACTGCCCAGGAAAACAAGACAGCTGGTAAAAGAGCTTGTTAGCTTGTTGGTCTGTATCATATGGCACTGGACCTATTGTATTGTAATTGTTGGCTGATATTGCGTGGTATTTTGATAATCAAATACAGACAATTGTGTGAAAAGTTTAGACAAACACCAGTCAGTATGTGTGTCACCAACGAGTGTGTCTCTAGGCAGATAAAGCGAGGATCTCTACTCTCTTTTATAGTCGGTGCCGGCATTGTCTGCAAAAATCACTTTGCCCCGGACTTCTTTTATGCCCAAAATGCTCACCTGGCAATTGAGGAACACCTTGGCAACCATATTCACGGCGGCCAATGAGGAGAAAGAGCAAACACTAACCAAGATTGCTTTTATCACTCAACAAATGTCAGACAGCGACATGAAAACCGCCACACTTCAAAAAACAACTCCGCTGTGTGCTTCAGGCACATGAAAGTAACTTGTGTGGGAAAAAAGCATGAATAAGTTGTCACCGCCCGACTGGTGTTAATACCTGGTGTTAATACCTGGTGTTATCACAAAACATGGTACGATTCATCTGGTGTCTAAACATAGAGGTAAATACTGTGATAATTCAAAGTGTGAAACATAATTAACACTCTTAAAACCTTTGTATTTGCATCCCCCACAGTGTATTTCATCACCTTCGTTTCCATGAGGTCCATTACTTGTTATCTGCCCTGGCTTGTGGACGGTAAGCAATAGAGGGATACGTAGCCTGAGGTCTAATTCCCCAAAGAAAGATCTGATTAGAATTGTTGGCGATATTAGCTGGAGCTGGAGCTGGTGCCGCGGCACACTGTGGCACATGAACCGGATTTGCAGACAAACTCTGATTTACGCCTCATTGTGCAAAATCAATAAAGACGCATGTGATCCGGAGATGTTTGCCCCCAACAAACATGACTCAGAATATTAGAAAGTCTAAGTGTATGGCCACTGGGTGTTACTGGCTATCAAACAAGCTCTATAGAAACCACCGGTACACAGCGAACATACTGTACTACTGACAGTCACAGTGTTGCGACAATTTGTTGAACACCGTTTTATTGCCAGAGTGAGACCTTTTTCTCTCCGTGAGTGAAGCTGTAGTTTTATTATCGCAGGGTCACATTTTCTTTCCATCGCTTCGTTTCGTGCTGCGGACATGAAAGCGAGCGTTGTGAGTTCTAATGAGACTCTTGAATACCAAGAATGCCCCGCTGCGGAAGCCTTGAAAAACAAACACAAAGAGACGCTAATCTGTAGAGATGTTTAATGTACAGTATGTGGACCCTGACTCGTTTTAGGTGTTTTATCAAAGGCGTGATTTGGAGCGATGAGGCGCTAAGGGAAGAGAGTAAAGAAACCATCCAGAAACCATGGCATCCTCTTCTGGTCGGCAGTCGCTTTGGTTAAAAAAATGGATATTCAAAAAGATGCATGCTTTTATCATAAAACAAAAACCTTTCTGATATACTAAAATGTGGCTTGATGATGGA
Organism: Centroberyx gerrardi; assembly: GCF_048128805.1. Taxonomy (NCBI): domain Eukaryota; kingdom Metazoa; phylum Chordata; class Actinopteri; order Beryciformes; family Berycidae; genus Centroberyx; species Centroberyx gerrardi. The sequence goes on from NC_136014.1 coordinate 6,796,170, forward strand.
GATCAAAAGCTTTTGAAAATCCTGAACCAACCCTTTAACCTCAAAGGCAGCTTTCTGGACCATCATCATTTTCATTATTCACCATTCCTAGTCCCATGTTTCATTGCCAAGTCAAATTTTCCAAGCAGATTTTTTTTTTATCCTATTATTATTTCTGGTTGGACTTTGGACTGGGTTAACTAGAATTGGAATGGAACCACTTAGGTTACCAATCCGCCTTGGGATGTGTGTGTGTGTGTGTGTGTGTGTGTGTGTGTGTGTGTGTGTGTGTGTGTGTGGGAGGGGGGTGATAAATTGATTCTGTAATATGATTCAATTTATTAACATTAATTTAATCAGTGAGAAGACACTTGTTTCCTATAATCAATAATCATGTGTTTGGTATCAGTGGAAACATAAAGTTCACATTTTTTAAGTGGAGTCTACCTTAGACAGAATAGATTGGTAGAGCAGAGTGCATCCAAGTGCCCCTCTTCCATTTTCTCACATAATCCCCTATAGCTCAGTGTGATCAATAGAGATGTTGGAGTGCAAAAATTACAAGCATGAGTCCTTATGACCCTAAGGTGTCAGTCAATACACTAAACCCCAAGCTGTGACCTGCATCTAGTATGACACCAAAACTTCCAAACCAGTTTATACTGACTACATTTCTCAGGACAAAGTGAAGCAATGACTGGTGATGACTGACAAGACATTAGATGTAGGTCAACAATCAGCTTAGAGGGAACACAATGCTCCAATGATGTGATTTGCTTTTTGTTTGGTTGCTTTGCTCTGGATTATATTTATAAAGACACAAATGGAAAAATAACAGACCCTGTGTTTATGTTTTCATTAATGTAACTTGATTGATTGAGCTATTGATGCAAGCACTGCAGTGTAAATCAGTGACACATGAGTTTTTAATGTTTTTTGGGGGTGTAAAGAAGTTGTTTACATCACTAGACCTACTTTACATTTAAAAAAGATAAGCCTACCTAAAATTCATAGTGGCACTTCTAAGTGCCTTAATATGATTACAATGATCATATTTTTCAGCCTTTACCATAACTAGCAGTACAAACAATAGACACATGGACTCCTAGGCTTATAGGACTGAGTTATTTACCCAAACTCTCTTCCAGGTATTGATAATCAATTTTGAAAATTAATTTCTAACAGAATTTTGTTTGCTGTTGCAATATTGCACCAATTCTTTCAAACACTGAGTAGCATTGTGATTTGGGAATCACTGTTGAGGCTCATGGAGCATCATTTGCTCATCAAGTGTGGATGTTTTTAAGCCATCTCTATATGAAAGCAATGCCACATCTATTGCAGGTATCCCCTCCAATGAAAATGATGCTCAAAACCCCCCTGAATTGTGGGTTTGGGCCTGGCTGTCAGGTAGCTACAGTATGTAGACTACAGTGTGTGTTGAGGCTGTGTGTATGAGCCGACTCACCAACGAGCGATCCGATGAGGATGAAAACTTGAATGGTGGTGGTGAAGTCCCGGTAGGCTTGCTCTCGGATGAGGCGCCGCTGGTCGTCCGGTGCAGACCCGTCGGCAGGTGGACTGCCGTCCCACCGGGTCGGCGGGCTCGAGGCGTTCAGGAAATCCAGCCAGAGGTTGGCTGCTGTGAAATTGGCAGCGCCGTCCCCGACCGTCGGAGCCCAGCTCCCAATATCCATGTTCGTTCACCTCGCGACCGTTCCGATTTTCGTTACATCTTTAAGGAGGCTGGCGGGATCTCAGCAGCCAAACACCGACAACGGCACGATATCTCTGAAGTGATGCTGCTGCTACTTATGGAGGTGATGGCGATGCCTTGCCAAACCCCCCCCCCCCAAAAAAAAAAAAAAACAACTACACACCAGAGCTCATGTGCAAATGTCAGATGTTGCGGCTAAAATTAAGATGTGACAAACAAACAGGCAGTCAATGGGTTAGTCAGTTTCCAGAACAGGCACGAGCATCCGTTCTCATTAAATTGACCTGAGAAGTTCTTCAGTACCATGGTGTAATAATCACACATCCAATCACAGTGCCATTACAAGCAGTCCCATACATTCCCATTGCGGATTTTCTTTCCCAGGCTACATGGCAGAAATGTGTCAGAGCCACTCAAATCCGTGCAGCCGTGTGGCTGTGTGTGTCTGACACCCGTACGGGGACGTGAAGGGTCCATTCCGGGAACGAGGCTCGCAGCACGGAGAAAACACTCTCAGCACCTCTCCGCCGTCCAATAAAATATTGTGGCTGACAAACCCGCTACTCCCGCTGCCAATCGCACTGACAGTGTGTGTTTATTGGTAGACGGGCTGGTGCGGGCAGCCTGCGGTTGAATATTTCCCTGCGTGAGGTGCCAGACTGGAGAGGCGAGCCCCTCCTCTTCCTCCTCCTCCTCCTTCTCCTCAGCACCGAGGAACTCCGCTGAATCTTATGAATGACAAGCAGGGAGTGTGGTCAAATCAGTGATAGCCTATATATTATGGATAAATATGAAGGTGGGTCAGCTATGACTTCCAGTCGGTGATCATCACGAGCCAAACAGCCACCAATATTAACAAAACACTTGATATTAGGGAACACATTAACTATTAACTGTGGGTTTTCCCTCAATACTTTAATAATTTCCTCTCAATAATATGTGATACTAGCACCGTATAAGCCCCAAGCCTATACTTTCATTCATGTGCAACAACTTTCTTACTGACTGCTATAAGCACTAATTAGGAGGCTATTGAGGGAAAAGCCATAGTTATACTTGCAGAATACAATAGTGCAGAATAAGGTGCTAATAAGGGGTTTGTAATGACTCAATAAACCAATACACAACTAATATGCATGTTAATAAGCAACATATTAATAGCCCAGTTATGTGTTTCCCAATCTAAAGTGTTACCAGAAAAATCAGTAATTTCCTCAAAAGACCCAATCCTAATTTACATCAGTTTGATGCGCTACACTATGAATTTATACCATTATATCAGCCTAAATAGATGGACAAACTATTCCACAATTAAAAAGGTGGCTAAAGTGCGTTTAGGTAGGTTTACCCTCCACAACATCCCTCCTGTTTTATTCCTCCACTTGCTCTGTCACAGGCACTTGAGACATTCCTCTTGGGTGAGTTGAATTCTCCTGCTGAAAATTTTACCAAAATAGGACAGCACATTCCTCAGTAATACCACATCAACAGTAACAACTGTAAACAACAGTTTATAGTTTTCAGTACTTGTGTTTGTGTAAATGATAATGAATACAATTCGGTTCCCAATGTGGGGTACAGGGACCCATGGGGATCCTGGAGATGCCCAAAAATGAGGAATATCTGTTATTTCATTCAGTGAAACAATATGAGATCAATGAGAGGGTGCATAACAATGACTCATCCTAGGTTTCACTGAGACGCTGTTAACTCCCCAACAGTTGCAGTTCTATACTAAACAATAACAACAATCTTCTCAGATGGGATTCCATGGGACAAAAGTGAGACAAGACAGGAGCTCAACCAGCAAATGTTCAAATGAAATAACAGAGGGTGACTGCATTTTTAAATCAAAATGTAATCATTTGAATTTTATATCTTCACATACATTTCTGGAATTTCCTTTTGATCAAATTGAATGGAATTTGAAATCATTTTGTAGCACAGTATGGTATGATTAGTATGGTTACCTTATGGTCTTGGTCTATGGTATTGGTCTTTGTTGCTAATTCAGTCATTGTAGTATGGATGAGAAAGAGAAGTTAGGCCAAATCGTGTCAAGTCAAATTTATTTATCAATCGATTTTAACAAACACAATTGTCACAGAACAAAGGACACACCTATAACAAAGAGATTAAAACAACTGCAGGGAATGAAACAAAGGGAAAGGAATGGCTGGTAAAGTGGAGGTTAAGGTAGATTGTAAACTGTACTATTGTGAAAAAAAAAAAAAAAAAAGGATCTTGAATCTGGACTCAAATACTGAGGCAGTGTCTGATTCCCTAATGGTGACATGTGGGCAGTGTTAGTACTATGACATAAGACTACAATCAGCATTTACTTTTTTTTAAATTCTCTTTTTATTGAGGGTTTTAATAATAATAATAATAATAATAATAATACATTTTATTTGAGGTCGCCTTTCAGGACACCCAAGGTCGCCTTACAATGCATAAAAAGAAACATACTCGAACAGGTAAAAACAGCAAAACATGGCAGAGACACCAGCATAGACAAAACAAAACAAGTGACATAAGGTGGGCAGACACGTATAGGAAGGGAAATAAAAACAGTAACACTGTAAGGATATAAGGGAAACGCACAGTACGATGAGCATTACAGTGAGTAGGCCAGTTTGAACAGGTGAGTTTTGAGGTGGGATTTGAATGCTGTTATGGTGTCAGACTGTCGAATATGTGGGGGCAGGGAGTTCCAAAGCCTGGGAGCAGTGCAGCTGAAAGCCCTAGCACCCATGGTGCTGAGGCGTGAGGTGGGGATGGTCAGAAGACCAGCTGAGGATGAGCGCAGGGAGCGGGAGGGGATGTAATCCTGGAGGAGGTCAGAAAGATAAGTGGGGGCTAGGTTGTGGAGGGCTTTGAAGGTGAGCAGAAGGTTTTTATAGTCAATCCGGTATTGAACAGGGAGCCAGTGTAGTTGGATGAGAATGGGGGTGATGTGGTCGGATGATTTGGTGCGAGTAATGATCCGGGCAGCCGAGTTCTGAATGATTTGAAGCCTGTTTGGTGGGAAGGCCAGAGAGAACAGCATTACAGTAGTCAATCCGGGATGTGACGAATGCGTGGACCAAGACTTCAGTGCTGGATTGAGACAGGGATGGGCGGAGTCTGGAAATGTTGCGAAGGTGGAAGAAAGCAGTCCGGGTGATGTTTTTTATGTGAGGTGCAAAGGAAAGGGTGCTATCCAGAATGACACAGAGGCTCTTGACTTGGCTGGAGAGGGGTACAGGGAAGCCATCAATGATGATGTTTAGGGCTTTGGTGTTTTGGGCTTTGGAGCCAATGAGCATTACATTTTACATTATTTGGACAGAAACAGGCGAGCAGAAAAAGAACACAATTCATATAGACACTAAATGCACTCACACCTGCCTGCCAATTCCCACACCCCCAAGCATGTTCCCAGTCTCATACACCCACATCCTCATCCTCATCCCCCCCTACACATGGACTGACAAACAAGCATAAAGGATTGAAGAATAGTACATATAATGGAAATTAATGACATACTAAAAAAGTTATACAGAAGAAATTAACAAGACATACATCAGTGTGGACCTGTATACGCCCATGTTAGCACTATATATAAGCACCTTGATGCATACTAGAACACATGTAGGCCCACACGTAAAAATAACCAAAATTATTTGAAGGGGTTGGTCGTGTGGTTAGACTAGCAGGGCACTTATTTTAGAAATACAATATATAATGAATTCATGCCTATTTATATAGAACCTTTAAAATGATACATCACATGAAACATTCTTAATGGGCAGGTCAAGGCTATAGCCAGTCAAGTCATAGAGGATAGGAAAGGAGCCCAGACTTTGTCATATCTACTCATAAAGTCTATGTTGCTGTATATGACTCTTTCCAGTTTAGCTGTTTTGGCAAGTGCATTAGACCAGTCTTGAATAGTAGGAGCGGAAGAGCGAACAATCAGCATTTACAAGATTTTCACCATTCACAAGATTACCAAACTGGGCGCTGTCCAATGCTCATCTTGACATTATACTATCAGGTTTTTTCTGTCTCACTCACTGATTTCCTAAAGCTCTACTGCTTGTTTACATATACTGTAAGTAAATACATATACTTCTATATCTCCAGCTATAGGAAAATGAAAACAGACATATACAGTGATGAATGTCCATCCAAGTTATAATTACCCACTGCAAAGTCAAAGTGTATTCAATGTGAACATGGCAGACATGCTACCCCTATGTTCAATCTTTTTCCTTGTGATAAACACTTAAGCTAGCTATTTGGGATTTTTTTTTAGTTATCCAGTTTTTTTGTGCATATTTTTGAGCATCTGAATAGCTACTCTTGCTGAATAGCCAATTAGATTATACAAACCACCAGCATACTGTATTTCAAAGGAATTCATTCTAAGCATGGCAGTAGACTAATCATGATTGGCTATGCTTTCAAAAGATGTATTTTTCCATTTCCAAAGTATGTATCAATCTATCATACTTCAGCTTGCTATCTATGAATCTGAGATATTTTGGGACAAAAATATTTTTCAGGACAAACTAAACAAATTTATAGGGAAGCTGAAGCCCCTATTTTAAGGGCCTGGCAATGTCTATGCCATGATTTGATGCATATCTATTCAACATGGAATATTTGGGAAGACTGGACTAACAAACTCGGGGCATTCTTCTCTAGATATAACTAGGGCAGCCATGTCAACTTGCCCCATTTGACAGCAAAGAGCCTAAAATTGTCATCCTCTAGTAAGGAATTCAAATGCGACAATGCTCAGATCTCAGGAATGGGAATTTATGTCAAGACACTGTTCCCACTCATTAAGCTGACGACCACATCTCAATTTTCCAGCAATTATGCAACCAATGATGCATGTGTGCCACCACAGAAAATGTCAACCATCACTCTTGCAGCAAAGACTGCCAGCCCATCCTCCCTTAATACTATTCCACCTCATTGAGAACTCTCATAAAAGGTTTTGAAAAGGTCATTAAGAGCCACCTCCTTATAGGACATTTCCCAGTTCACCTATCAGACAGCTTAGGAGGTAGATAATGCCATCATGAATGCCACCATCACCGTATGATCATGCTTAATTGTGGTTCACCGAGGCACAGAACCAAATCCTTAAGGTCCAATTCTAACTCTAAACAGTTCACTCAGAGTTTCAGAAGGGATGGGTACTTGATCTCATGACTTGGCTTCTGTGCTTCATAATACAGAAAGTAAAATTGAGACCTTGTGTGCCTGAAATTTAAGAGACAACATTTCTCCTGCACAGGGATATTTTTCACTGTATATTTTTCATTGTCCTTACACCAACGATTATGTCAGCCACCCAAGTTCACCATCAGATAGGGCAACTGCTTTAAAAGGGCAATAAGTACGATTTTTACTGCCCTGTAGCTGAAAATGATCATGATATATGTATGGTTTTGGAACAAAATCTCCAAACCCATGACACAGTCATGGGTTAGCCTGCTCTCTGACAACAGGGAACATCATCTCTTCTGAAACAGCCTACAACCTGAAAGTGTCACTTTAAAAAAAAAACATGGCTTTAGCAGTTAATTGAAGCTTATGAAAAAGCAGCTGGGTTAAGAATGAGTTACTATTATTTACATGCAGATTGAAAAAACAGAACTGCTTGGTTGGTTGTAGATACTTTTACTTACTACGTATTTATTTAGTTATTTAAGTATCACCCCAGCACTACAGACTCAACCATGTGGACAAAAAAGACTTGGGGGTGACATGTTTTGGTCTTGCCTTCTAACTGTTGCCTTGTTGGTTTACAATTTCCTTTACATCCAACATTTTAACAATGAATTTGATATGACAAAGGCATTAGAGAAACATCCCCAGAGTGAATATTTTATACTTCACCTACATCCTCACTAAATTGTTAAAATCCATAGCCAGCTATCATTCAAAATATGTGTCAATGTCAATTACATGTAGTGCTCAAGGTAGCCCAGATCATTACCCATTAATGTTTCTAAACTCACAACATTCCACTGATTCTTAGATTTGTAACCTCAGTGGCTCACAAAAGTTTCTGAAATAATGAATTGGCACTAAGGTGTGCTGAAAGCTAGGAAAGTTATGAAACAAGCACTTCAACGTAGCATTGCTAATTCAGTATCATTACATGTCCCTTTGATAATTTCATTCATTATGACAAGACTAAACAAACACTGTTAAGTACTACTACTCTGAGATGCTTTATACATGAGGACCAAGACCTTATGAACCACTGTGTGTTAGAGCAGTGCTTTCTGGCAGGTACTCTTGTTGTCAAAGTGCTTCCTGAAGAACTCTTGGACTCTTACCCACAGGTCCAGCTGAGCCTCAGACTGGGCTTTTGGCTCCCCACCAAACGACACCACAGTCCCCACAGCTGGGTGGAACCCAGTTGGACAATGAGGCATATAGGGCACTTCCAAGAAGTGTCCAGCTTTGGGGTATTTAACCACCTCAAAGGTTTCTTTGCCATGACTCCTCAACATTTCGGTAGCCTGCTTGGCAAAAAGAGAACTGTTCCAGTTGTGGTCGTCTTCAGAAACAGCAAAGAGGAACTGGCAGCTGGCACGCTCTATTGGAATCACAGAAGCTTGGTTCATTTCCAACATGGGGTCCGGTATGCCATCCCTTACATCTAGAATCCCAGAGTCAGTGATTTTAACATTCTTTAAGTTTGGCATCAGCGGAGGGATAACAATGTCTTTGTAGTGCAATGGAATCACAGTATTCGCGTTGCAGCCATTAATACAGACACTTGCTGAGATCCCAGAGAGAAAAGACGATATTGACAAAGCCAAGCCGCCACTATAAGAGATCGATAAGATGCCTATCCCAGGGCCTTGGACCTGAACAGAGAGGGACTATGTGATTAATCATGTTTAGAATATTCTTTCCTTGCTTTAAAAGGGGCATTTCACTATGTGATAAATATACAGTCCATCCATAAATAAGAACTGTCACAAGTTTGTGTAAGATTGGCCCCCCCTATCTGACAGATAACTGGGTAAGACCAAGGTTTTGTCAAAGCTCTTCCTCTCTAAATGACTGAGTTGTGCAGTTCCGTGCATTACTGAAATGTTACTGAAATTACTGAAATGTTGCATAGAAGCAAGTAGCTGTACTAATTAGCTAAGTCATTGTCTGACTAAGGAACTACTATGCTAGTATGGGCTGACTATTGTCAATTTTTTGAGGCCATTTGCTTAGCATCATCTTTCGACTTTTAATACATTCTTTCTTTCTCTAATACAATTGTTCTTTGTAAATAAAGAGACAGTGGAACACAGATGTAGCAACATTCAATTTCAGCAACTTAGCAATGCAAGGCACTGTGCATAGGGCAGAATGGAGTTGTAGTTATACAAACATTTCTTGGACACCGAGCTGCTCTGGAGGCAGAAATAATCTCATTGGTTGAATTAAATATCTACGGAAGAGGATTAGGGCTACATGTGAAAAATGTATTTGAGTACCATAGCACCGTCTACCGTCTAGCTCTTCTCCTACCTTAGCTTAGACAGTATTAACACAGAAATCTGCCATTGGGAATGGCAGATTTCCTGGTTGCTGCATGTCTTGACTCATTCTCTGTCTGTATGAGTGCGTATGTGGCTGAATATGTCTACCTGAGTTTGTGTCATGCTTGCACAGCTCTGTGTGTGTGTGTGTGTGTGTGTGTGTGTGTGTGTGTGTGTGTGTGTGTGTGGCTGTCTGACTGTCTGTCTTTCCTCCTTTTCAGACACCAGTGCAGTGTTTCTGCAGTGGACACGGGTACTGTTGGTGGTGCTGGGTAGGGTAGGCTTGCTATGTCTTGCTAAAATTTGCTATTGTGTGTGTGCTTGTTCTGCTTCCTTATGTTTGTCTTACATCACTCTGTTTTACAACTGATTGTTAATCAGTTAGATCTAGTTAGGTTAAATCTCTGTAAAGTCCTTTGAGATACGCTTGTGATAAACATTTGGTTAAACCCAGTTGTCTATCAGATAGCGTGACACTCCCATGTTTGTGAAATCCAAGTAGATGGCAACATTGACATAGCACATATAAATTTGGGCCTGAATCTCCTATGCATTTTCTGTCATTTTACATGTTATACATTTGTAAGACACTCTACAATCTACAATAAGTGCAACAGTAGAATAAACTTAAACTTCCCATATCACTAACATCACAAGTAGTGAATAATAAAGAGTCCAAGAGGTGAAAAAAACAACAGCACCCAGAAAGTAAAAATTATTTCCTTTTGACTTTTTTTTTAATCTCCAGTACTGACCTGTGGCTGTCTCCTCAGAAAGGTTACAGCCTCTTCAAAGTACTCCAAGTCAAAGTGTTTAGGGGGAGTTTTAGGTAAATCCTGGTACCTATAATAGCCCAGAGCCAGAACAGCAAAACCTTTATTTGCCAAGAGACTGGCTCTGGGTTCAGAAAGACCTCCGCCAAAGGTGTACAAATCCAGAACCCCTGGGAATGGCCCCTTTCCTAGAGAAAGCAGGAAAATAGAGGGGGGTGTAAGAAGAGAACAGGGAGGAAGCCAACTGACAACAGTGTTGGATGGAATGCTGACATCATTCACACTTTTGTGTTTCTTTCTCCATCTCCATCAACCGAATCACAGCAGACAAACCTGGTGGTAGGAAGAGGACTCCTCTTATTCTGTCTTCTTGCAGAGGTATTCTCTTCATCCCTTCTGTCATGTATCCTCTCTCATTGGTTTCAGAGGCCAAGACCTCACCAGTATCCCCACACAGTGCACTTATCTCCACCAGTGTTGGACTCAGCACATTCTTCTTCAGCAGTTTACTATGTGGAGTCTCTGGTGCCATGGCCCAAAACAAACCCATGGGTTCCACTCCAGTGTAGCTTCCCCCCAGAGAGGGAGAACGGCAGACATCCACCTGGCCACTTTTATCTGCTGTGTACAGGGCAGAGGCCTTGAAAATAACCCCTCTGTCATCAACAAGTTTGGACCTCAGTTCCACTGGCTGGTGGGGAGCAAGTCCCTCTACTTTTACCTGAACCGGTTTATCAAAGAAACAACGAAAGCTAGGGAGAAGCTTTATGCGGATCCGTGAGTAAGCCATTATTCTTCAGGATGAGATCAGTAACTCAGTGTACTGACTGCGCAGGATGGCTTTATTGACTTTGGCTTCGTTCCAGTCTTGGTGCTACAGTTTTGCAGCTGCCCAAGGGAATCAAGAGGCAAACATCAGACATTCACTTCTGTATATCTCAGCACTACCAAACGTTATCTTGTTCACAAAAAATATTTTCTACAAATGTCTGTTCTTCATTGAGCAGTGTCTCAGGAAGTAAAAGTTATTGTGAAAATAAAAAAACTTACAGGTCCCATATTCTACACTTTCCAGTGTTTTATTTTGTCTTGAGGTCCATTCAAAGCTGTGTGTGTGGTGTCATGTACCAAAAACACTCTCAATCCATTTTTACACATTTTACAGCATCTCTCTGAGCCTTACCAAGAACAGGCTGTTTCTGTCGCTGTGTCTTTAAGGCTCATTAATATTAACGACGCTCTGTTCTGATTGGCTAACCGTTTCAAGAGTGAAACAGGCGGCCCGGCAGCTACAGGTTGGGAAAACTCTCCGGTAATAAACAATGACAACCGCTCAACCGCTTTGAAAAAAACACTTTGTTAGTCTATTATTTCTTACAAAAATGATAATGAGCGAACCTTTGTGAAGCCACAAAGTTACGGAAGTCCAAACGGCTCGTTTAGAGGCTCGCTTTTCTAATATGGATTGTGTGGATTTAGTTGGCGACCGTGCGTTTTGATACTTTCACGATGTTTAGATAGACCATCCAACTCCTTTATGATCAAAGACGCAGGGGAAATCCTGTTTTACGCAATATGGGACCTTTAAACTCTTCTTCTCTGTTAGAGAAATTTCCATGTCTATGTTTTAATTAGCAGTTTCAACTTGGTTTCACTCTGCATCCCACATTATGTAATCTCTTTCATTCCTTTCTATTCCTTAGTGCTGCTGTGTTAATTTTCATGCATTTACCAACACTTTGTGCCTGGTCCTTATCGATTAGGACATATGAATGTTCCAGAATGTCTGTTTTTTTGTTTCCCCCACCCTATGCGTGTTTCTCACTATAAAAAAAACTAGATATTCTCATCTAACTTGCCACCAACTTGTATCTTTCTCCTCTCTGTGTATGTTTAATAAACCTTTTGGAAAGAAGACACAGACCTCTCCTTGAATTATTGGGGGTTTTTTTTCAGATTATACTAAATTCATCATTCATTCATCATTCATCATTCTGCAAACAGATACACACTAAAGAAAGAATTCTATACTTAATGCATATAAATGATTAAAGCTTAATTTCTTTCACACTAACCTAACATTGGTTTGAATGAAGCCCATCAAATTAGCTTGTTAACCTGCAGGACATACATGTTTTTTTATTGTATATCTTCTGGGTTTGATTTCACCAGCCTGGCAGCTGATGAAGTAGGGCCAGAGGGCTGACATCACATTCCCATAAAATGCAACTTTATTGGGCCTATATTTCATCATCATCCCCTGTCATGTCTGAAGCACTCTTCTGTAGTTTACTATGCAGATTCTCTTACCTTCATTCTGTTTCCATCCTATCAATTTCTTCAGTAATTATTCCCATGTCACAAGCCATGCAATATAATAGCCCTAATACAGTGTGAACCTCTCTGAGCAAAATTCAAAATCATGTCTGGAAGAACATTATAATTAGAAAAGTGCAATTCCAAGTAATCATATTTAGTCTGAAGAAAGGCTATTGCTTAAATAAAACTACACTCAAATTGTAAATTAAAAACATATTCTAGTAGACAAAAATAAAAACTGCAATTTATTTTCATATTCATTCATTTATCCGCCAGTCAAAAAGCAAAGCAGTATTTAAAAGGAATCTCATGACATTTACTTTTATATAATGTACAGAATAATAGCAGGTTTCAGTTTTCTTGTACTGTGACTTAGATGTATGTTTATATTTTTTCATGTTTTTTCCATTGTTCTTTAAAGCCCTTACTTGTTGAATATTTAACTCAATATATCATTCACAAATTAATTGTGATAGCATAGTATAATGGCTGTAGAAAAATGAGACCATTACAGTGTAAAATGGTTTATTCTATTTCTGGGTACGATTTGGTGCAAAATGTGCAGGATTGACTTACAGTCTCAACAGACTCAGCCCAATCAAAACAGAAAAAAGACTCACTTGAATTGCTCTACTGGTTTGTATTGAAACAAATATACAGACAAGTGCATATGCTGTCCAGTCCCATGGTGCCTAACTAGGAGGTGGTGAGTTGTCGTTCCAAAATGTATGTAAAACACCACTAAGGGACTCAAGGGGTCGTCAAAATCATCAAGCTGCAAATTCTACTGGTAGTAGCTTTAATTTAGTTCTTGTTGCCGCCTAATTGTTTGTATTTCCCTGTATTTTTTCTTTCGATTGTAATTCAGTTTATTATATCTTTCTTTTATATAATGAGATGTTATGTGAGGACGCCAGGGAGACTAGCTGATTTCAATGGTATCAACTTATGGGGATCCTTTTAGCTTGAGACCAAAACGTGCCGTTATTTATTTATTTCAGTTTATAAAAACAATCCTTTGACATTGTTTTTCATCTCCGGTACAAACCTACGGCTGAGAGGATGGGGAGAGAGCAGGGAGGAAGCCAGAGAGGATGAGGAGAGTGGAGAAAGTGATGGAGGACTCAATACATTGAACCAAACCAAGAACTTGTAAATAGCTGAAATAAAACCCAAATCCCATGGTATAAGCATTGACAGTAGTGTTGGGTAAGATGCTGACATCATTCACACTTTTGTGTTTCTTTCTCCATCTCCATCAACTGATTCACAGCATACAACTAACCTGGTGGTAGGAAGAGGAGGACTCCTATTCTGTAGCGAGTCCCTCTACTTTTACCTGAACCGGTTAATCAAAAAACATACAATCAAGAAAATGCCAATGAAAATAAATTGCTTTTTAAAAGTGTGGACTGATTTAGCTTCCCTAAGGCTTTACTGCTTATGTAAAAAAAAAAAAAAAAAAGTTGCCCGCTATGCGGGCGTGTAGCGCGCATAGCGTTTGGAGGTGAGGTCACGGTACAGCGGTGCTAAAACACACACACACACGACACGCGCCCCCCAGCCCCTGTAAGAGGAGAGATTAGGAGCCCGACAGGTTAATCATCAACCTACAGTTCACACAACAAGAGCTAGCTCAAAGTTCAGTTCACACAGATTAAAATGAACTAGTTCACGTTCATAGTTCACAATTTTGAATTTTGAACTAAGTTCACAGTCCCAAAAAATGAACTAGTTCACGTTCATTTCTTCCGTTTTTTTTTTAATGAGCTGCTCCGAGCTATTCTTTTTCAATAGAACCTCCTCCTACCCATCCATCCCCAGCCCCCAATCATTGCCACTGCCCACTTCCCAAACTAAATGAATTACTGTATACTACTATAGAATCACAGACTGAGATTACTTTTAAAAGCCAAGAAAAACCAATGTGAGTATATGTTTTACCACTTAAACAATGTGTCATATTATGCAGAAAGTGAAAAAAAGAGGTGCAGTAAAGGTATACTGTAGATGCAATGGAAATTTTATTTAGCCTGCATGAACCAAATTATGCAGCAGTTCAAAAACATAAAATAGATTCATATGCTTCCAAGCGAGCTGGTACAGGCTCCACCACTGGCTTCATTACAGTCGCTAGCTGAAAGATGTGCTATGATTTCAGTTCTGCAGAGCACACAATTTAGAGTATTTAGAGTACTTCAGCAGTACCGGTAGCTGCGTCTGAATTGCCAGTTGCACTAGCCATGACGGGTGCCGTAAAACACAGTACGTGAGCGTCGTTCAATGAACACGCTCTTTTAGCGCGTTCATGCACAACACTGTCAACCTAAACTTGGTCCTTAAACTAAATAGGTATTTAAGGTTTTCAATTAACTTGTGTTTAGCAATTTATTTGTATAGCCATTAGTCAACATGCCAAACGTTAAACTAGAACTAGGCCTACTCTACATGATCCCTGTCACATGAATACATAGCTAAATAGCTAATAATAATAATAATAATAATAATGAATTTTATTTGTATAACACACTTTAAAATACAGTGTAATCTCAAGGTGCTTAAATGAATGAATACATGGGAGGATGGATATCATTAAAACTGCAACAAACTGAAACATTGTTAGATAGTTAGCTTCATACAAGATGTTGCATGTGGCTTATTTCATAGGGGGGGGGGGGGGGCACCTGCAACTGTAGTGCAGTTGAGCACCTACCCTCCTAAAAGTCTGTGCATGGCCCTGACCAATTAGATGATAAACAACTGGTAAAGTTGTTCATCACGGGGACATACACATATGTACCAAGTACCATGTTAATGTCAAATGGTGTTGCAGGTATGAGGGTTTAACTTTTAGGCCTTAGGGGGGACACAGGTGTGCCGTTCCACTCTGTCACTGCATAGCAAGAGGTATAACATGTTGTGCTCAAATAAGAAAAAAGTTACCAATGTAGGGCTGAGTTATTGGGCAAAATACAAGAAAAAAAAAAAAAGGAATAAGAATTGCAGGGGCGTCCTGATGGATCAGTGGTCTAAGGCACATACCATGTAAATACAACGTCCTGGGTTTCAACCTGGCCCAGGACCTTCGTTGCATGTCATCCCCCTCTCTCTCCTAATCGTTCCTGTCTCTCTCTCTATGTTGAAACTATCTAATAAAGACAAAAATGACAAAAAATATAAGCTTTGAAAAACATAAATAAAACAAGTAATAATAATAATAATAGGTTACCTTGCATTGCAGTAACGTATCAAGCTGAGTTATATGCTATTGATTGGACCAGAGGGCAACTCCAACATTTGTGGGGCACGACGTTTACTGTTGCCTTATAATTTTGATTCCAATTGTCTACATTCTGTGTCCTTTAATCACAGTATCACAAAAGCCTTGTTACAATAGTTCATTTCAAAGATAAAAGCAAACATAAAAACTATCTATAGAAATGACAAAGGAGGTCTTTTGATTTTTTATTTAATTTTATTTTAAGAAGTCAGTATGTCGCAATTCAATCAAATTGTTTCAGTTCCATACCATTAGCCAAATCTCAGAAATGATGTTAATCAAATTAAACACTTCAATTTAAGATTGTTAATTCAGTATCATTACATGCCCCTTTCACAATTTAATTCATTATGAATTAAAGAGAAGACTAAACACTGTTAAGTACTACTACTCTGAGATGCTTAATACATGAGGACCAAGACCTTATGGTCCAGTGTGTGTTTGAGCACTGCTTTCTATCAGGTACTCTTGTTGTCCAAGTGCTTCCTGAAGAACTCTTGGACTCTTACCCACAGGTCCAGCTGAGCCTCAGACTGGGCTTTTGGCTCCCCACCAAACACCACCACAGTCCCCACAGCTGGGTGGAACCCAGTTGGACAATGAGGCATATAGGGCACTTCCAAGAAGTGTCCAGCTTTGGGGTATTTAACCACCTCAAAGGTTTCTTTGCCATGACTCCTCAACGTTTCGGTAGCCCGCTTGGCAAAAAGAGAACTGTTCCAGTTGTGGTCGTCTTCAGAAACAGGAAAGAGGAACTGGCAGCTGGCACGCTCTATTGGAATCACAGAAGCTTGGTGCTTTTCCAAGATGGTGTCTGGTAAGGCATCCCTTATATCTACAAGCCCAGAGTCAGTGATTTTAACATTCTTTAAGTTTGGCGTCAGCGGAGGGATAACAATGTCTTTGTAGTGCAATGGGATCACAGTATTCGCGTTGCAGCCATTAATACAGACACTTGCTGAGATCCCAGAGAGAAAAGACGATATTGACAAAGCCAAGCCGCCGCTATGAGAGATCGATAAGATGCCTATCCCAGGGCCTTGGACCTGAACAGAGAGGGACTATGTGATTAATCATGTTTAGAATATTATTTTTCTTTAGAATTTAGACTTTGTGAGCATGTTGCAACTGTGGTTAAGACCATTTTTGAAGACTAGCCAGTGGTTGATTTAGCCCGTTTATAACAACTGACTTTAACCTAATTTCAGATTCAGTGTGCTCTAACAAACAAAAACAAATGAGCTCATTTTGTTTGCAAGCGCATTGGTTCGCTTAGAACTGTACTGAGGGCAGCCCAACCAGACAACTTTTCAGTTTAAAGTAGCGCTCAAATGAACAATATGTCAATCAGCCCATCATTAAAGCCCAGTTAAAAGCCAGAGATGAGGTAGCTAATATTATGAAGCCTAGCGCTCTTGCTACCAACTGAATCTCTGCCTCTGAGAAATGCTTGTATAACTAAATAAAAACAATCTGCACACAGCAGGTGGTTGAACTAACTTGAATGCACTACTCAAGATGAGTAATTTGCAGAGGAGCTTGGAAAAACCTTTGGTTCCGCCCAGTTGTCTATCAAATAGCATTTAGGGCCAGTCTGACACATAAGCCTGTTGATCTTACACATAAGCCTGTCGCTCCAATATGTTTGTGAATTCCAAGTAGCCAGTAGATGGCAACATTGACATAGCACATAAAAATATGGGCCTGAATCTCTGATGCATTCTCTGTCATTCTACATGTTACACATTTATAAGACACTTTTCTTAGAGCATCTACAATAACTACAGAAGAATAAACCTAAATTCCTATATCACTAACATCACAAGTAGTCAATAATAAAGAGATCATAAAAAAATATTCATTTCCTTTGACTCCAGTACTGACCTGTGGCTGTCTCCTCAGAAAGGTTACAGCCTCTTCAAAGTACTCCAAGTCAAAGTGTTTAGGGGGAGTTTTAGGTAAATCCTGGTAACCAAAATAGGCCAGAGCCAGAACAGCAAAACCTTTATTTGCCAAGAGACTGGCTCTGGGTTCAGAAAGACCTCCGCCAAAGGTGTACAAATCCAGAATCCCTGGGAATGGCCCCTTTCCTAGAGAAAGCAGGGAAATAAAGGGGGGGGGTATTAAGAAGGAAGCCAAACAGGATGGGAAGATTGGAGAAAGTGATAGAGTCAATACATAGAATCAAACACTTGTAAACAGCTGTCAAGAATTGAAATCCCAGAATAACCACTATTACAAGATCTGACAACAGTGTTGGATGGAATGCTGACAACATCATTCACACTTTTGTGTTTCTTTCTCCATCTCCATCAACCGAATCACAGCAGACAAACCTGGTGGTAGGAAGAGGACTCCTCTTATTCTGTCTTCTTGCAGAGGTATTCTCTTCATCCCTTCTGTCATGTATCCTCTCTCATTGGTTTCAGAGGCCAAGACCTCACCAGTATCCCCCTTCAGTGCATCTATCTCCACCAGTGTTGGACTCAGCACATTCTTCTTCAGCAGTTTACTATGTGGAGTCTCTGGTGCCATGGCCCAAAACAAACCCATGGGTTCCACTCCAGTGTAGCTTCCCCCCAGAGAGGGAGAACGGCAGACATCCACCTGGCCACTTTTATCTGCTGTGTACAGGGCAGAGGCCTTGAAAATAACCCCTCTGTCATCAACAAGTTTGGACCTCAGTTCCACTGGCTGGTGGGGAGCAAGTCCCTCTACTTTTACCTGAACCGGTTTATCAAAGAAACAACGAAAGCTAGGGAGAAGCTTTATGCGGATCCGTGAGTAAGCCATTACTCTTCAGGACGGGATCAGTAACTCAGTGTGCTGACCAGAATGTCCTTTGCCCTTACTTTTGGCTTTGTTGCAGTCTTGCTCTCAGTTGTGTTGCATCTGTGCAAGGGAATCAAGAGGCAAACATCAGACTTTCACCTCTGTATACCTCAGCACTACCAAACTTCATCTTGTTCACAAAAACATTTTCTACAAATCATGCCTGTTCTTTATTGAGCAGTACCTCACGGATATAAGTAAAAGCTGTGTGACTCACTATGAACATGTAACAAACGGCATATCTTCAAAACTCCCATCATCATCTTCTCGCATGCAAATTAAATTCATGTCACACAATGAGATTCTATGTATGTACTCTATGCAATATGCGATAAACTATGTACTAACTATGTACTTTGTTTTTGTACACAGACATTGAGAAGAGCAGGTACTCAAGTAAACAAAAAGAGCATCCTTTCCATCAGTTTTAATCAAGCTGCCTCTGTTTTGTGAGAGTAGCGCCTTGCCATTTGTCTAGATGATGAAAGTTTTGGGTTTTTTTTAATATGCATTTAAAAAAATTCCATTCAAAAGGACACTTTAGGACTGACAGGACAAAGAGGCAGGGGTTCAAGTCCCCTTTGGACTGTACCTGTGCACATACTTGGATTGGAGGTCCACATAAGTTGTTCCTTCCTGCTGTAGGACTTCTTGGGTAACCAGCCCCATGACATGTGTCTCTAGCAACAGGACACTCTTCTTACAGTGATATTAAGAGCTCCCCACACATTTGATTTTTCAACTATGAACCAGCTTTTTTTCTGTCTCAAGTCAACAAGAAGGGCATCCTTTCGATCCATTTTGACCCCCTGCCCACCGAAACCACATTCTTCTTAACTGAAGAAAGCAGTTCTTTACCATGAAATTCAGGGAGTGATCACTATGCTTCCTTATAATGGCATATCTATAGAGCACTCACTCACAATAGTGCTATTATTTGGGAACTCACCTCTTAAAACAGATCAAAGCTAACACTGATCTTGGCACTAGAGGTCAGCATTGCAATCAAGATGCATTTGTCTGCTATGAAAATGAAACCATTATGAGTTAAAGTTCTTTTATTTTTGTCATACTGCAGTAGTACTACTACACTGTCTAAAAAAACTTAAGTCAATATTCTTTAGGTCACATTGTGAGGAAGACCATATCACCATAAAAATGTACCTCTATATAGGCCTGCAGTATATATCCAAAGGTAAAATGCAAAGAATATTTCTTTGATCACATGTAGGCCAATTCAAAGATGATATAACCTTGCATGTAGACACTGTATTCACTTCTGAACTTATTGACTCAAACTCCATAACAGAGGCAGAAACACACAGCATTAAGATGTTAAATCTGTCAAAGAATCCTTGAAACAAACAAAATTAATAAGTACTAGCAATACTATGGATAGTCATTGTTGACATGTGCTTGTGTGACAGTTTTGTACCTGCTGCTTTGAGAGTCTTCAGTTGGTGGCGTAGTGCACTCTGGGGGCAGGGCACTGTATTTTCTGAGAGGATAAAAAGGTAAAGTAATATAAATGTTTACTATTATACAGACAGAAAACTGACCAGACCTATTCCTGTGAATATTGCTTGATTCTGATAAAGCTATTCATAGTAGTGCGTCACATTACCACACGGCCATCTTGGTAGGAAAACAATAGGTGATTGTAATAAATTCACAGGTGGTTACAATCAAATGACACCCACAGCCAATGAGCTGTGTACATAGTAAAGCTCCATATTGCTAGAAAATATGACATCATGTGAATACTAATTGTGCATTCATGTGCTATTGGATTTATCAGAAAAACTAATTTTCTACTTGGAAATTTCACATGAACGAATGTGGAAATCAGACACTGAGAAAATTTTGTTGCCCGAGTTTCTGAGTTATGAGGCATTAGACCTTTAACCTGATTAACAAGTTGAAAAATAAAGTTTTGTGTCAGTCAACAACAAGAAAACACATACATGCTCCTTTATTGCAAGTTTGAAGTTAGCAAGACTAACCCAACATTTGTTGAAGTTCGTCAAATTAATTTGTTAAGCTGCAGGACGTCTGTGTATGTCTTCCGGGATTGATTTTCCGACAAAATAGCACCAGACATGAATGCAACGCCGTTTAGCAGCTGACTTGGACTTTCCCACCAGCACAAAAACGCACATGATTTGATTATCAGCTAAAAAAAAAAAGCTAACAAAGTTAGTTAGCTTATTTAGTCTACAGCCACTATAAGGACCTCATTTTTGGAAAAACTGACTATGCACCCATTACTTTGTCTCTCTATTTTATTGAATGACATACAAGGTCACATCAACAATACCTGTATTAGGATGGAAACTCCCATCAGACAGAAGTGGACTGCGTAGTCACAGTTGGCGCTCTAAAGTCAGCAAGTGAAAAGTATTGTTTTGATTTTTGTTTCCTTGACAGTTGAGGACTGGGTGCAACCATTTTTTCAAAGAATGGGGGTGGCCCTCTTTTTAATCAAGCTGCCTGTGTTCTGTGAGAGTAGCGCCCTGCCCTTTGTATTAGATGATTAAAAAAAAAAAACATATATATATATTTTAAATATATATTTTAAAAGTTCCATTCAAAATAGCACTTTAGGACTGACAGGGAAAAGAGGCGGGGGCTCAAACCCCCAGCTTTGGACCCGACCTGTGCACGTGCCTGGCAGCTGGTGAAGTAGGGCGCCAGAGGACACAAATTTAGGCCTGCCTATGTTTTATCGCTACAAACATCATCCCCTCTGTCACGTATCCTCTCTCATTGGTTTCAGAGGCTAAGACTCACCAGTATCCCCACTACGACTAAAATTGTAAATGGAAAAAATATTATAGTGGATAAAAATAAAAACATCTGCACTAAGAAGACTGAATATAATCTTAAATAAGAATCTCTGCCTCCAAAATGTACTAAAATAATCATCAGTAATATATAAATGAACTGAAAAACTTATAGAAATGAATAAAATATATAGGCTATGTAATTTAAATGTATTGCCATACCATGAATTGCCTAGGCTACTGTCAGTGTGTGCCTGTGCATTTCTCTTTTAACATGAGAAGGCTACTTAAGAATTAGGCTATATTTCTCTGCTCTGACTGTTAAAATGCTAACATTTAAATAGGAACATAATGAAATAAACCTCTAAGGAAAACAACAGTCAGATATGCTGTAAGTATAGCACAATTTCTTTTTTTTCCCCTCCAACTTGGCATCTGGTAATATGTTATGTTTGTCTGCCAGGCCAGATTCCATGATGATTGCATTCATGATGATTTGTCATCCCAACTCATCATTGACAGGTATGATGAGTTGGGATGACAATATATCTGTATCTGACTGCAATCAGTGTGATGAATATTGTTTAAAATTGTATGCTGCCCTGTCTTTAGGAGGTGGCAGTTCTACTTCTGTTAATTATGTACTATTTCATGTTATATTTGACAACACATATAATATGTGTATGAGAAACATCACAGCTAAATGTGTGTATGAAAGCCAAGGAGCCACTAGGTGCCAGCATTGGCACAGAGAATAATAGTTTGAGAAAGCTTGAGTGCTTGAAAACACCTTGCTGTTTTTTCTTCTTTTTATAAGAACAATCCTTTACAAGAACAATACTTTGAATGACAGTGACTAAGAGGTCAAAGGGCAGATTAAAGTATGATATGGATGGAATTACTCTCAAATTTAAAGACAAATCAGGTTTATATTCCGTTCTGGTCTGTCAACATTACTATAATAAACCTCATTTGGGTGTCACAGCTTAACCGAACAGTCCATAAAATCAATATCCCATTCATTGTCTATAGAACAACTCTACATACATCTGGATGACATCACTGATTAAAGGGATTGTTGTGGTCACTTGTGGACACTGGACTGTCTTGGGCCATAGGACTAACATAGAGGAATGGTGGTAGTCTCCGTTATGGGACTTCAGGAAGGATATATTGAGATGATGTCTGTGTGTTGGGATAGATTAGACATCCAGCATCATGCATAGTGTTCTCTTCCTGATTATTAATTATGATTACCTTATGTTTCACTGTCTAAACACATATTTTACTTTCCAGTTTTCTCCTACTTGACTACCATAAAGTTTTTCTCTGCTCTTACATCAGGTCCCTCGTTCACAATGATACATTATGTTTTGCAACTGCACTGAGGTCAGGTAAGAGAGGAGATCTCATCTGAGGAAATTGAAGTAATCATTTCCGCCTCCCTCTTTCTCCTCACTAGAGATAAAGATATTATGTGTGATGAATGGAATGTGTTTTTATAGAGATATCTCTGCTCCAGACTGTACAACTCTCATTGCAATTGCGGCCTGTAAATATATAATAAAATATACCCATGAGTTACCGGATGAAGACATCTGGATCATCTGTCAGTCAGTAAGTATCAGTTCATGTATTCCTGAATGTCGCTGATGACATCATCACAGCGTATCACCTCAGTGTAGCTCTGATGCAGATGCATGCTGGGATGAAGTGCCTCTCCAGCAGTAACATGATATCAGTGCTTCAGGGCTCTGGGCTGCATCAGCATTTGGTGTGGCTAAAAAAAAAATCAGCCACTGCCCCTTAGGAGAGATTAAACATGTTACAAGATATAAAATGATGTTAGCTTTACTAAAACATTACCAACAGACACATATCATGACTGTTGTGAACATGCTCAAGGGGGAAGGTTTTGTTCTGTTTTGTGTTTTGCTATAATTAAAGGGCAAATTTTTTAACTCAAACCTATTTTTAACCAAATTTAGACGGATGACACATTGTGGCACTGTATTCTGGAGTTACACTGATTGGCCTGATGGAGGCGCTTTAATTAAAAAGCAAAATTTCTAACTCTGAAAGGCCATAACTGCTACACCACCGGTCTGATTGATACCAAAGGTGGAGGGATAACATGTACTTGAATACTTGAATGTACTGGATGAATCCTTAGTATCACTTGGTCATGATTTTTCAGGCCTATCATAATTTTGCTTCAACCGCTTGGGGCTAAATATTGTGTGTGTGTTGTTAAGTTCTCCCTTATTGGGTTTGATGATTAAATAAATAGAAATTAGTTTAAATCTATATTTTTACACATTTCAACTTGACTGCACTTTTATTTTGAAGGCTGAATGCCCAAACTGGACGTCATCATCCTGGTTATTCTTGCCAAACAGGGCATTTGTGGATTTCTTGGCAATATGCAGGCGGAAGAACTGTCTCAACTGTCTTTTCTCAATGGAAGACATTTGAGTCTTGGGTTACTTTGACATTTTCTTTTATTGCCTCCTTTTGAAACCATTTGAACTCCATAGAAGGAGTCTTTCGTGCCCAGGACAGCTGTGGGCGTCTCCTCTGAATCAGGTCAGAGGGCGGCAACACTGCCATCATCTCTGGGGCAGCAGACAGCTCAGGAGGCATACATGAAGTTCTAGATACAATCATACATGGAAGTAAGTAGTGAAGGGAATCACCTGTCCTTTGTTTGTCATTGGTAGAGGAAAGCTCAGGCCTGTGTGTTTTACTAATCATTCTGAGTACATTGCTGTAGGAGGCGACATACCCCAGAATTTCTGTATTGGAGCTCCTCTTGCACCCACCCAAACTCCCTTACAAATCCCCAAAGTATACTAAATAGACCAAATTCGGCTGTAAGTAAGTGATCAGCTATGGGTGAGTCAACCGACCAGTTAGGTTGGCAGCTTGGCTGTAATTTCTGTGGGTGTAATGTGATATATGAGAATAGACACAAAGTGTGTCCTCTTCCCATACTTTCTTCTAACCACACCTCAATTTTTTAAGAGTCATTGGTTATGTTACAGCTCCCTAATCACAGGTGGGTTAGGGTTAGATTAGGATGCAATACTGATCCAATTTTGTGTTTCCAAATAGGACTGCCGTCAATGGCAATTAGCATAAAAAGCAACAAGCTCAGCAAGTGTCAAATCAGCAAGCATGCTAGCTTGACAGCTGTAGAACTAAACATCTGTAGCTCTGTAAGTATCTCAGCAAAATACAGTTACAGTCACCACCAAAAGGATAAGACAAGAGATAGCTATTTGCAGTAAGGTATTGTTGGTATTTGATGCGGCTAATGTTACTGCATTGTAGTTCCTGTCAGTTAGCAATGCTAACATAAAGAGTTGTAACACTTGCTAAATGTAACACTAAAGTATCTTTCAAAAGATTAAGGTAAAATGATAACACCAACGTAGTAAGGCTCAGGAACATAATTGGATGCACTTATACTGCAGTTGGAGAAAACGATGACAAACCACAGAACAAAGTGAAATGTAGTTTCAGCTTTTCATAGGCATAGACACTAAGCACACACATTTTCTGCCCCAGGGTTGCGTGCGTACCTGCCAATGTAGCCTGAATGAACAAGAAACATGTCTAGGCATCAGCCGTACTGATTTGCTGCCAAAAGCTTTAGAGTCAACACATTAACATCGTTCCCCATGGCCTGAAAAAGTAAGTTTGTAAAAGCAAGTTTGAAAAAAATAAGTTTGAGAAATAGAGTCTCCAGAGGGGAGACATTAAAGTTATTAAATGGCAAAGGCAAAGTCACCAAGTTGGCAGCACTGTACTTTAGATAGCCACCTAAAAAGTAGTGTTAGCTGGCTAGTTCAAAAGCTGAGTTAGCCAGTGAGTGAATTACAAAATTGCTGAATATAATAATTGATAATAATTATGAAGAAGAGCAGCATCAAAACATGGTGAGTGACACCGTATGAGTATCATTCTTTTCGCAGTCAGGAGAGATCAGCTCCACTGTTCTTGTCATCAAACAACCCTTGCCAAGGAACCCATGCATGCAGACTTTTCTCAGCCCCAACTTGAAGGTAATTTAAAGAAAGGATGGATTGAAAACGGTGAGGGTTGTAATTCAGGGAGTCCAATGCTTGCCTTTGCCTAAGGCCTCCAATCACTAAGCACGCCCCTGATTATTAGATATTTTTACAATAGGATCCTTGAGATTCACCCATGTGTTGTTACTTAGAACAAGGGTGAGATGAGCTTCCCTGAATTTGTATGGTGAGTCAGTGGGCGTTTTGACAGTGCTAAACCCTTTCTGCTGCTACCTTGACACAAGCAATGGTTCAAGAGCCTATCCGACCAGTGTCAAGCCAGCCACAATAAAAAGAGGACTTCCTGTCACAACCTTCAAAATAAAACCTTATGGTTTCAACGTTTTTTTGTGGAAATTGAATTTAACCATTTTTTTATTTGAAGACCCACCTTTAGCCTGACAAAAATATTTATTAGATTAATTCATGGTACATATCATAATAACTTGCATCAAACTGATGTAAGTTATATGAAGATACAGTGTTTTAAAGGGGTATAGTATAGTATTAACTCACATTTCTGAAAATATATACTTTTTTTGTTTATATTTTGGTGGTTGTTTACCTCATGATGATGACCGATTGGAGGTCATAGTTTACCCACCTTTTTATTTACCACTAATTACCTCTATATAGGACTATGCAATATGCCATTCAGAGCTGCCAAAATCCGCAAAGACAGACCCGGTCACAAAACATATACTAGGCTACTTGGAAGTCATTTAAACATAATTTCTTTTTAGCCTTATATGTACATGTAATACAATTTTTCATCATGACATACCAGCACCATAATACAGCACAATCTTAGTATCTGGTTAACAGCTATATTTTCACTACACATTCATTGCAATGATTCTATTTAGCATTATAATACGAGTTTTGTTCTGATTTACACCCCAATGCATAATTTTGTCCCACCTCTCACCTCCACAACACATTTTACGGTTTTATTTTGAAGCCAAATCGCCTTCCGGTAGACTTGACAGATTTGGATCCGCCCCTTTAACGGGGTAACCATAGAGACCGTGCGAGAGCGAGGCAGCTGGTAGAGTTCTCACAGTGAGCGTTTCCGCTTACCTAAAATAAAGAGCTGGCAGGCTGAGGACGAGGAACAACGATACTATACATTACTGACGGAGATACACGACCAAAACACTTTGTTATTTTGCCACGTACAGCTTTGGGTATCTCAATTTATATGACAGTTCATGCCTCGAATGTGAAACAGAAAGAGGAGGGCTCGCTGCTGGTAACCTTTACATTGGTGAGTCTTGTCTTTTTTTTCGCAAGCTAAGCATAGATAGGCCACTACGAGATCTCTCTCTCTCTCCGTCTGTCTGTATTTGTTGATCCCATAATTGAAAACAGGAAAAATGTCGTCGGTCGAGGGCAACGTAATAATTTGTCAACGCGAATGTGTTATCAATTCAATCTTTGTAAGCTAACTACGTGGAGTTAGTTAGCTCTGAGCAGTGAATATTGTTTCTCAGGGTTAATGCCATATTTCGTTACTGACAGGTCTAAGAGATTGAATATCATCAAACCATAAGTTTCTATCAGAGGACATGTCCGTTCTTGCCAGTAGGTTGTACTTAAAGATTCACTAAAACTTAAAACCGGTGAGAGTAGCTGGTCTAGCCGAGTCTACACTGCCGTATTGTTACAGTATTGTTACGTTGTCGTCACATGAGCTATAATGGTTACAACGTTGCAATGGGCCCGCTAACGTTACTGTTAGAAAAGTGATAACGTTGTCGCGCAGTGTCCGAATGTTAAACAAAGACAGGCTATGGTGTATAATACGAGACTGAAGCAAAGCTCTAACAAAGCTATATGTACTTATGTTATTCGGTTAGCATGGGGTTGGCATTGCTTTCTCTCTGTTTTTGTCCGACGCTGTATGTGTGTGTGTGTGTGTGTGTGTGTGTGTGTAGAGTCTTGGCAGCCCACCGCACTCTTTGTTTAAATAGCTCGCAGTACAGTTGCACGTGTCGAAGCGTGTGACTTTGCGTTGAGGCTGCTATGAAGGCAACTGACCAAGTTTGAAACGGTTGCAGTGATGTGTTATTGACTTTTGAGGGTCTCTCCCCCACAGAAACTCTATTTCCCAACACTTCCATTGAATTCTATTGAGCGTTTCCAATTCCCATGCTTTTCTATCAAACAAAAAGTTTTGGTCTTCTCTTGTCAGTTGGGTAGGGCAAGATATGACACTTGCCATGGCTTAGGATAGGGGAATCCAAATGTGATCTTGACGTTTTTATCATCATAAATGAGAGTAAAGATCAAGCAAAAGTTGCCAGAAACCTATCCTCGACCAATGATCCCTCTAAGCACATAATTTGGTAGGCTATATCTACTCACTTATCATATAGACCAAATTACATATTGTTATTGTCATCAGTCATTGCTGGGTCCCCAGAAATTTAGTGTAAAAAAGTTGGATTCAAAGTTTTGGTGGCAAATAGTATTTGATGCAGGGACTTTGCCATACTTTTGGTTTAGTGAATTGATGCCCCATGCTCCCTTTATTTCCTGATATTTTATGTTGTCCCATCCTATCACACCTATGAGTTGTAGGTATTATTTGAGTGTGCAATAGTATCTGATCTTCATGTCAAACCTTCTGAGGCAGATTATTTTGCTGCTCAGTATGAGTTATTGTTTGTGATGGTGAGACTTTAACCCAGTCGTCAAAGAAAACCACCTCCAGGTTTGAATCAAGCCATAACAATGACCCATTTGACTCCCATTGTGCAGAAATATTGACTTGTTTTGCACTGTTTTTACTCTGTAACTAACATAGATGTACAATGTACTGCCTAAATGGTTCTCAGTTTAAAAAACAGTGCGTAACTGCAGTGAGATTTTTTTTGTATTCCCTGTCCAGCATTCAGACGCTGTTCTGTTTGACAACATAGCTCGGAGAGAAAGCATCTTGTGAATAAAGATAACAATATTGTTTCTGGCTTCGATCCCACTCTCAGATCTCCCTACCTTTCACCACTGTCAACATAACATATGCCAATGTTTCTGTCTTTCATTTTTATTCTAATCTCTCTGCTCTCTTTCGCTGCTTTCTTCCTCTTCTCCTGCAGCTTTCTGCTCTCTCTCTCTCTTCTGTATTTCTTCTCAGCTTTCCTCTCTCTCGTCCTTTCCCCCTCTCTCTGCTTTTCTCTCTCTCTCTCTCTGCTTTTTCCTCTCTTCTTTCTTTCTCCTCTCTGTCTGTCTGTCACTCTCTCCCTCTCTCTGCTTGCGGTAGTACAGAGGGATGCTCAGGCGCTTTGGGGCTTAACACTACATAATACGTGGTAACAAAGGGTCCTTTCTGTGCTGCCGTGCAGAGCCCCGTCTGAGGGCTCCCTCCACAGGCCCAGCCGGGCTTCACCAGCAGCAGCACTGGGGCCTATCGGGTGGAAATCTCCTCTCGGCTGTTTCTTTGGCACACTGAGTGCTCTCTGTTCCCGGACACATGCCTGCGCTGCTGCTCTCCTTGGCTCCCTTTGCATTCCAGGAGCCCCGGGCAGCTGAGAAACTGCAGTAGCAGCCTGCTGGCTGGCTGGTTGGCTGACTGGTGTCTGAAGTGGAGAGTTGTGTGTATTTTTTTTTTCCCCCACAAGTCAAAGGCACCTCCACTTTTCCCGTGCATCGAGTTGAAACGCGGTCTACACAATTGACAAATAACATTGCTGTTTCAGAGTCTTGGGTTACTTTGGATCTTGTTGCTTCTCTCTTACCAAAATATGAAAGACAGTCTAAAATCCGATCTCTTGAAATAACATCAAAGTATGCCCAAAATAGGCCTAACTAAAGACATGGACATGTTTTAAAAAGTTACAGTGTGCTAAAGATGTGTTGCTATTCACAAACGTGTGAATCAACATAATACAGCCTCATTATGTTCTGATTTGGGATGACACTGCCTGTGTGATTTTAACACAGCTTTTTAGGCCAACTTCAGAGCAGCTTTGTTCTGGCAGTGGCAGTATTGCTCTCATAAGGATGTGGTTCTCCACCGTCCTGCTGATCGTGCAATCTGACAGAGCGCTGCAATCAGCTGGGCTTGGGGTCTTGCACTGTGTATCCTACTGCTCTACCAGAACATAAGTTATGATAGTTGGAACTGGCACAGCCAGTTTTGTTGGATGACTGGTCTTGCCTCTTTATGCCCTGGCGACAAAGAATGCTACTTCCTTATTGGGTTATAATTGATTACATTGATTATGGTGGCCAATAAAGCACTGCGCCACAGGATGCTGACGTTAAATCTTTGTAGGACTTAGAGTCATAGAGTCTGTCCATATTGCAGGTTGCGTTTTCTGAAGCTAATGTACAGTTGAATTAGAGCTCAGATGTAGATGTTTGTACAAGGTCTCAACCACAGAGAGCTATATTTAGTATGAAACAAGGAAGTAGTCTTGTGTGAAGCGGGGTAATGTTTGACGTCCTTGCAACATCTGTTTGCATAGGCGTAAGTGTTTCTTGTCATTAAAGGCTTTTTATTTTATCAGTCAAGAAAAACGGTCTAAGTGACTTATGCTTTCTGCTCTTTTTTGCATTCTGCTCAATTGCCTTTCTGTTGGTACATTCAGTTTGATAAGATTATGTTCTGTCAACTATCCAATTCCAATGCCACTGATATAATAATTGAACGTAGTCACACTATCATAATGGCTTGAATGTGAAATGTTTAACATAACTTTGTATCAATACTGATAGCTATTTGAATAAACCATATGTTACATTGGTTATCTATATACACAGTCCACTGTTCAAATCCATCTTTCTGGAAATAAGTTTGACATTAAAATCAGCAAGGCCATTATAGTTCACAATAATTTGTGAGTGTAATACCAGGCAGGAAGAAGAGGTTTTGCTTGTATCGGTACAATACAAAATTTGTTCCAGGAAACTAAAATTAATTCACTTGGGGCTTTAAATGGTTCCATACTCCTCAATTTGATGTTCCAGGCCCAGCAAATTTGGTGCTGTCTGACAAAAATACAGAGAGAAAGTAAGAAAGTTGACATTCAACCTTGAATTAAGTCAAACCCATTATTTCTGTGCTTTTGCAATCAAATTGCCCTCTACATTATTAATCAATTAAATGCATCAACAACACAAGTCAGTGCAGTAAAAAACTGCAAAAAAACAAAAGTTCCCTTAAGGCTCCAAGCTATCTTGTTCTAGCTAATTGGAATGCTGTATTTTGCAGGATACCTTAACACACAATTAATGGCTTTCTCCTTTCTCAGACTCTCTTGTGTGAAAGCAATTAAGCTAATTCTGCTTAAGTTTTCACTTTGCAAACGTCCTGGCCGGTCAATACTCTGCCCTCAGCTCTCTCCGGAGGTCAGTCCTGCATTATAAACGCCATTCCAAGTGGTTATTTACATCCCAATGAGTGCCTTTGACCAAAACACAATGTGTCATTTTGTTCTGCCTTTGACTTTTGTCCTTGTTGTTGCTAAGAGCTTCTTCTGACTAGAACTCATCAGTTAACGTAGGGCCTTATGGTGTAACCCAGGCCTATGCAGCAAAGCTCCGATGATGCCAGCGTGGAGAAATGAGAAAGCGTCTATGGATCAGATGGCTGGCGCAGGTCCGTTGCTTGTGTTTTTGACTATCTGCCCTTTGGCACAATGCAGTGCCCAAGCTGTTCTGCCAGAAATGGCTTGCGTCACTCTCTCCCACTGGCCTGCACTGCATGCAGGTACGCCTCTCCAGCCCTCCTATTCGGGAGGTCGGAAAGGTGGCAGGCAGTAGGGGGCACTGGTGTGTGTGTGTTTGTTTGTGTTTGTTTGTTGGCTGACTGGATAAACACATTAGGGATTGGCGATGGACTGAATCTATTGCCAGTGGAAATTCCCTTGCAGATTTAAATTACCTTGATCTTTTGTCATTTAAAATGTAGCTCGACACTCAAATGGGGAAGCACAGGCAGGGACAAAAAATATGCTCAGGTGGATTTACAAGTTATTTAGAGCCGCCAGCACAGAGAGTACCTAAACACAGCTAACATTTCCGAGAGCCTTCCTCATGATGTCCCATTTGAGTGTCTTGTGCTACTGCTTCCCATTGGGATTGTATTGCCACCTGATACTTGTTCAGCAGTTGTTTTCTTGACATGGAGAACTTAATTTAAAATGTAAAAGTGCCCCTTTCTTGCACAATTAAAGGTAACATTCCAATTTAAAGTCATCAAGCCTACATCGCGCACACTTTTGGTGGGTGTGTTTGTCTGCCCCATCCCCCAGCACGAATACATTGGGTAGCGATACATTTGATGATGATTGGTTGACAGGAGGATGTACACTATCACCCAACTCACCCAACACTCTTGTGTGTAGTTCATTGTCTCATTGCAGTAGTCCTGGGTCGTCTTTGGCAGTGGCAACAGCTACGCAGCAGATCTGCAATCAAATTCGCGGCTCTCTAAGTGCAGCCATGCCATTACTGTAGCCATTAGCTCAGCAGCCTTTTGTAACTGTAATGGGCCCTCTGCCCTCTCCTGAGGATATGCTGCCTGCCTGCCTGCCAGCCAGTCTCCCACCAAGCCCAGCTACTGCTACTGACTAATTCATCCCAATCTCTCTGTAGCTACACGACCAGGCCTGCGTGCACCTGGATCTCATTTATGTAATGATGGTGTATGTCTCGTTGTCCCCCCCCCCCCCCCCCCCATCAACCAACAATTGCTTTTAGGAAGTTAGCTTGGTTGTTATTCTGGAGAGAGGAGTTGGTGTGTGTGTGTGTGTGTGTGTTAATGTCAGTTCGCGTAGGACTGTGTTTTTCATCCTGCTGGTGCTTTTCAAGGTGTCTAACAGTAACCCATCATCTGCTCTCCACTGCTTTCTGCTGTCATCCAGCTGTTCTGGGAACCTAGCGTTTGACTTTACATTTATATTTCAGATGTTTTGCAGAGCCTGTTACAACAGTAGAAAAAGCTTCAGATTCATGTAACAACAACATTATACACAGTCAGTAACAAGGTGTGCAAGGGATAAAACAGCAGCTCAGGTTATGTGGGATATAAACTTTTCCATGTGATCTCCACGAGATCATTTTTGAGGTTCAGTATCCGAACAACAGGGAGCGGTGTAAGTGTCAAAAACTTATTGAAATGTTATTTATATTCAAAAGATGTTCTATGTGATTAAAGGTGCAATGATAAGACAACATCCTGGGCACCGTTGCCTGTCGGGTTTCTGCAAAAAGTTGCACTGCAATCACTGTTTTGTTTTGCATTCTGTGTCTCTGTCACACACTTTCGCTCTCTCTCTGTCTAATGCCGCTACCTCATCAGCAGTGGGAATCTGTTTGCCCGTTACATCATTCACAGCAGAGCGTAATGGCTGGTTTATTTAGTCAGATGTTGTGACAGAGCCAGAGTGGGGATCGAGGGGAGATCAGAGGAATCCTCCAGCTGCTGCCGCCACTGCTGCTATGTGTGTTTGTTAAAGAGAGATATACAGAGACAGAGAGAGAGAGAGAGATAAAGAGAAAAGGAAAGGGGGAGCTTGTTTACTGTCTGTCTGTGGGGTTATTTAGGGGTGGTGGGAAATAGCAGGGTCCTGTCTGCTGAACCCTAGCATGAGAAGCGGAAACACACACACACACAGTCAGAGTCAGTCATGCACTCATTAGAACAGTAATCCAGCTGCTACGTCATGATGTGCAGAGCTGGCCTTCTCTCTGTCACTCTGTCTCTCTCTCTCCTACACCCTTCATATCTCTTTCTCTTTATTCCCTCCTCTGTCTCTCTGTTGCTTTTGGTTACGTAATCCTTGCTGAATGTTGATAGTAATCCACGTCCTCCCTCTCTCCCCCCCCCCCCCCTCCCTCTCCATCCCCTCCTCTGTGTGGCCCGGACAGGTTAAGCCGTAGAGGACTCGCGCCGGTCGTCGGAGGAAAAGATGTGCGATGGAATGGTAGCATTTCAGACGAGAGCCCCGTCCTCCTCCTCTTCCTCCTCCTTCTCCTCCTCTTCTTCCTCTTCCTCCTCCTCTCTAGCCCACAGGCTGGCTGCCTCCGCACTCCTCCTCCTCCTCACCCTGCTCCCTCATGGTCACGCATCAGGTAAGACACACACACACACTCACTCACTCACTCTCTCTCTTCCTCTCTCTCTCTCTCTCACACGCACACGACACACATCGACTAACCCTCCATCTTTGCCCGTCTCTTGTGAATTGATTGAGGTTATTTTCCCCTCGTCTTGCAGGTCGGTTAGATTAAATTGGCTTCCTTTACCCTTGGGCCGGTCAGGTTGCTTTGCTTCCGAGCGCGGCTCAGAGCTCAATCCCACCCACCCTGTGAGTCCATTCACTGCCCTAATGAGTCACAACAGTTTCCCTGCGCTGTCGAGTCAAACAGAGAGACGATGGTGTCTGCGGTCACGTTGCTGTCATAAGGTTTTAATCAGCCATGACATTTAGCGTCCTCTGAGAGCTTTTAGCACGGCTAGCCAGCTTTGGTTATTACTGCACACAGACCCTCAGATCAGGTTTTATCTCTCCGCCTCAGATCTCAGGTTATCTCGGAATATGAAGTATCGGGTTTTTAAATTGAATTCAGTGTAGTCCAGCAAGGGGAAATCTGGTTCACACTTGGGATTTAAAGTCACCACAGGTAAAAGGTATTTATCAAGCACTACAGGCCCCGGGGCTTGTGTCCTTTGTTTCTTTCAAAAGGAATACAACACTGGTGGTGTGTACTCTCTGAACCCCTTCGCTTGTGCCAGCTTTCCTTTCACTCCAGTCCTCCAACGTTCCAGTCCCCTCCCCCACATACACACACAACCCCCCCCCCCCACACACACACACACACACACACACACACGCTCTACCCACACGCACACTCTCCCCACACACAGCCAGCTTGTGAAAGCTGCCAGATGTCCTTGCCACAGAGAGCAGGCGGACTGTGTGTGTGTGTGTGTGTGTGTGACTGACTGAGTGACTGTGTGTAGTGATGTTCCAGGCCCAAGGATGTTTTTAAAGCTTTAATTGATTTCTTTTTTTTTTTTTTTTTTTTTTTTAATGCAGCCTCAAATAATGTTTAAATAAATATGTGTATGTGAAAAACAGGAACAGAAGGAATAGAAAGAGGTGGAGAGAGAGAGAGATGGAGGGAGGGCTGGTCGGGTGGGGGCACCGCTGCCTGATCCCAAGTGTATCGTCTCTCTTCTTCTTATGTAACTCGCATGATTCATGTAGAGCCCAGAGGGGCTGGTATCACGCTCACGTTCTCTCTGTCCAACACACACACACACACACACACACTGCCTAGGAAAATGTCCTCAGCTGCCTGGCCACGTGCTCTGTGTATATGTGTGTGTAGATATGTGTGTCAGTCTGTCTCTCTGTTTACCTCACACACTGTATGTATGTGTGGATGTTACGCCTCATATACGCCCAATTGTGTATGCCCTGCCTGTGTTTCCGGTCCTGCCTACACACACATACAGTACAGATAGGAAGGCAGTGGTGGCATCGGATACTGTATATCAGCAGCTGTGTTTCTATCCAACTCTCAAGCAAATTGTCAGATAAGATGAAATGTTAATGATCCCCATGGGGCCGTTTCAGCAGTAAATAATACAGCAAGGAAGATAGAATATAATTAGGAAAATGGCAAAAAAA
Organism: Centroberyx gerrardi; assembly: GCF_048128805.1. Lineage (NCBI taxonomy): Eukaryota > Metazoa > Chordata > Actinopteri > Beryciformes > Berycidae > Centroberyx > Centroberyx gerrardi. The sequence goes on from NC_136014.1 coordinate 6,831,126, forward strand.
AGGGTTGTGTAAACATATCACAACTGACAATTTAAACACTAGAACATGTTCGAATGAAATTATGAAAAGGTAATGACTCAAGTATTACTCAAGTATGTGTAAAAGGGCAGCAGTAGAACTACTTGAGACGATGAAAAAAACATGGAAAAAATATGTACAATATGAGAATATACCAAAAATATGAATTGTGTGCAGTATTCTACTGCACCAACTAATGCCCATCCATTCACGATGGGTGCCTTACACATGCGGTAGTGACAGCGCTATGACATCTCTGGGAGGTTGCGGTAGACAGATATTTCACAAACGGCTTTTCAGTACATCCAAACCCCCTTTTTAAAACTGTGTTGCAGTGAGACTGGACTATTCTTCAATTTGCCAGTATTACAAGCAACTAATATTAAGAAGTGGAAGGGTCAGAGACACGCCAGCAACGAATATTCATGTGTCCTTAAAAAGATCATGTGTGATGGAGAAGTGTTAGGGAAAGAAATAAGAGCTAAAGAGAAAAGGTATAAGGTTTTTTTACAACTCCCCTTTGAATGGAAGATTGGCATTTTCTTGCTTTTTTGGGGTCCTGATCACATAAGATGAGATAAAACTTTAATTGTCCCTAAGGGGAAATTGGATAGGATAGAGCCAAGAAAATAGAATATGAATAAGAATAACGCAAATGCGGTGTATTTAAATATAACACAACCGACCACTGGAATACTAGAATGCATTATGGAGAAATATATGAATGAAAAAGATGAAAATATATGAATGTCGGCATAAATTATGATCCTGTGGGTGAATGAAAAAATATGTATGATATGAAAATTCTACCAAAAGGATGAAACGAAATCTCCGATGACAGATTATCATGAAAATAAGGGACTGATGCTTATTTTCCAGCCTTCTTTTTTTTCATAAGTCATCATCTTCCTGGGGTAGTAATGATTGTTCTGTCCACTAGCCCAAGCCCTCATTTTGATTTTCTCTCTCTCTTACTTGCTGTCTCTCTCTCTCACTCTCCCACGCCACTCCTCATGTCCCTCCATACATAATTCACTTAGGTAATCCCTTGACGTATACCAGGGATGGAGATTGCGCTGGAAATTTTCATGAATATGAAATGTCATCACTGCTGACAGGCTTATTCCAGACCCATACAAATACCAGTGTGTGGTATGAATAGAAATGGATACTAAGAAATAATGTACAGTATTTGCATACTAGAACAAAAGCCCTAAACACCAGAGACCAGCGTACAGCACATAGCAGAATCAAACGACTGCTGCATTTCTTTGTATTTCGTCTCGTTTTTGATGTGTCACTTTTGGTCTTTTGTAGAGATTATTATTTTAGGGATTTAGGGCTTTTGAGTGACAAGGAATAAGATGAAGCTAGTGGATGACAGACACCGTAGGTTGAGGTACTCTTCGCTCCCACTTTCGCTCCCTTTCACACGGGAAGGGAAAGCTTGAAGCTTCCTCATTGGTGGCTTGTGTTCTTAGTCGAAAGGTCAGAATGGCATTTTTTCACGTCATGTGAAAGCCAGAGTTTGTGATATATGAAAAAGCTGTCCTCTCTACTCATTAGGCCTACACTGTTTGCACTGGAACAATGGAGTAAGGTATTTTGAGAATGTAACCAATCAAAAACTAAGTCATGCCATTATTATTTTTTTTTTGTCTCTCGTTCTGCTGCCAACAGCTAATCTGCTAAGCTAACGTAAACGGCTCCCTTAAATCTGTGTATGATTGCATAGTTTCAGGACATTCTTCCAAAAGTAGCAACAAGCTAAACAAAATATCCTGTTCATTCAAGTAGGGTGCCAGTAAACAAACACAGCAGCGAAGCAGCTCATTGGTTTTGTGTATGAAAAAGATAAATGCCAACAGTCTGGAGGATTTTGAGGGCGCAGTGCAAATACCGCTTGTTCCCAGGCTTTTCTGAGGCCATCTGATGACATCCTGCTAAGGCACCTTTTGTAAACTACATAAAGCTCAGTTCTAAACAAAAAGAGTCACTTCCTCACAATAATAGCATAAACGTGCAGTGACGGAGGTGTGAGTTCCCTTTTTTCTTAATGTGGCTTCAGTGGAGCCATTGTCTGTATTTTGTTCCAGAGGAAGTGGGCCTAGACGGTGAGTCAGAACTGAGAAGAGTGAGGATGGGAACTTGGACGCCAAAGGGCCTATTCATACGATCACATGCCATGTATCTACTGTAACAGCATTATATGACAGAAGGCAAAGTGGCTTGGGGCCGTGATCCACGTAGGTGCAGTCAAATAGATAAACATTGCCCTCTGAATCCCACAGTCCTCTGAAGTTGAAGAAAAGCTGTACAGGAAAATGGCAGCGAGGGCCAGAAGTCTCCCACAAACAGGCCTGCTGTGTGCTCTGTATGGCGGTGACGTTTATGTATGTTCTCGTGTGAGAACGGGAAATGGCTTCCTTCAGGCCCAGAAGAAAAAGTGAAGTCACTACGTACAGAAGAAAGAGCAGTGAGTGAAAGGGAAAGAGCGGAGAACTGCCTTCCTGATTTCCTCTGAGATTAGTTGTTTTGGCAATCGATTGTTGTCCATTCTTGGCTTGACTTGAATACATTTTTCTCAGTCCAATGAAGAACGCTCAGTGGCTATTGCACAGACTCATCCCTTTGTTTTGGCAATACTTGTCTTGATGTGTATGACTAACCAGGGGATGTGCAGACGTTTTCTCGAAAGTTGAATTGCAAAAGAAAAAGGCTCGACAACTCCCTTTTTCTCTGTAATAACAGACTAGGCTCTAGTGGCTAGCATAGCGTCATTGCTCTGACCACAGAGGAAAATGTCAAAACGAACCATGCCCTACTTCTGGCATCTTCAAACAACTGCAGTCTTTGAAAGTTGTTGCTTTCTGTAGCAAAGCAAAGAGGCAGGCGTAGAAAAAAGCCACACTCGATGTGATTCCGCCTGCACACTCTTGGTTACCAGCCCTCACAGAAAGTTTGCTTGATAGGCTGGGTTTGCAAACAATACAGCGTGAGAGGGGGGGGAAACAATGGCTCCCATACAATTAACTGTTCAAAATAGTCCCCTGAAGACCGGTTAGCAAGGCAGTTTGCAGGCAGGCAGAAGGAGTAAAGCAATATGCTGGCCGCTGGCTCCTTTCTGAAACGTGAGAACAAAGAGGGCTTTTAGGGGGGTGTCGGATGCCACAGGCCAAACCACAGCAAGCTGCAGCTCCACTAGATCACCAGTCTGCAATTAGGACTGCTAACTGACTGTGTCTGTGTGTGTGTGTGTGTGTGTGTGTGTGCGTGTGCGTACATCAAGCACAGCACAGCTCCTTTTCTATAATGTCTCCCCTTTCTCTCTCTCTCTCTCTCCCCTCCAAGCTCCCAGCCATTAGCCAGGTGAGACCAGAGACCATTAGCAGCAGTCTGGTCGCACAAACCATCAGTCTTTCTCTTCCATTACCTGTGTGTTTATCACTTCAGCCACCACTCTCTGCTCTCACCCCGTGCCATTTAACGGCTCTCCCACCCAATCAAGCCCTGAAGGGAAACTTTAAGCGCCTTGCCAGACAAAGAAGCACTCCATGGAAACGGATACTGCAGTGCAGACAGACGACACGAGACCATTTCATTCACTTTGACCAGACAGTTCCATTACTTTCAGTAGATCCCAAACGGCAGGGATGATTGTTGGCCACGTCGAGCTGCCACCCCACCCACCGCCACTAATCTAGCCAGCTGTAAGCTAATCATAACGATGTCATTTTCATATTTTTGCTTGACATCTATTTATCAGGGAGGCGGGGGTTTCTTTATTCAGATTATTTTCCTGATGTGTGTTTTTTCGGTTGCAGTTTGTTGTGTGTGTTGTGGTGACCACCTCCTTGTAATCTGTCTTAGTAGTGTGTGTGTGTGGGCCCTCCGCTGATGACAGATGCTGTATAGTTAGGTTAATGAATGTCAGAGCAGGAAGCAGTGGCGCAAGTAGCACCAGGCGCACCAACGGTCAAATGTGATGGAAGGGCATTTACGGGAAGCCCAGGGTGAGATACATGGAGCTGCATTTATAACCAAGCTGCATTTAACTTCCCGGTTGATTCTCGTGATAACGCGACGGACTTTGTGTCAGAACCTTTGCAATTATGAGTGGTAAACACACATCTTGTTGCTTTGCCAAGTTGTAATCTTACTTTTAGGTCTTCTGTCCATAACCTGAGTGTTTTTGCGGAGCGGCATAAAGGGCGGGGTGAGGAGAGGCAGTTTGTAAATTGTTTTCCAGTGAAACGTGTGGTTGTCTGTGGCAGGCAGTCATAATGATTTCCAAAGGGCCTCATCTGAGGGACCAGCCTGCTGAGTAGAGGACATCTCTGACTAATGAGCTGCTAAATATATCCCCCAGTCTCTTCTGTCTTCTGTCACTCTTGCCTCTGTTCTTTATTTCTTTCGCTCTTTCATTATTTCTTTCTTTCATTCTTTCTTTTGCTCTTTCCTTCTTTCTGTCCCGTCTTTCCGACCATCTTTCTGTCTGACATTCTATCTGACTTTCTGGCTTTCTTTCTTCAGTCTTTCTGTCCTTTCCGACTTTCTGGCTTTCTTTCTTCAATCTTTCTGTCCTTTCTGCCATTTTCTTCCGTCTCGACTTCTTTTTCCCCACGGCGCAGCCGAGGGCATCACACGGCAAATTCAGGTCAGGCAGTCAGTCAGTCAGTCAGTCAGTCAGGTAACGCTTAGTGAGATGTCGCTTCGTGAGATGTCCTCTAGAGGGTGTCTCTGACTAAGAGATGGCCCGAGTCTCTTGACAGAGGAATGGGCCGGAACGCACCGATACGCCTTTCCGGGAGTGAATTTGACGACTTAACGCGTGTTCCGGTTCTGAAAAAATAAATACAGAGCAGTACCGGTGGTTGTACTTGCTATAGGAGCTTAAACTACTGGCTCGGTTCGTTTTAGGACCAAAGTTTTCCGGCTGGGCGGTGTTTGGACCTTCGGGCCAATCACAATGCTTAAAAACGGAAAACTCCACTCAACCGGGATGCCGGGCGACATCAAACAAACGCACAATCAAATGACAAGCAGACAGTTTAATCTGAGCCGCTGAGCTGACAGGTTGTGTTGTGTAAATGTCGAGAAAGAACAAACTACACATTCTTTCCTATTTTCAACCCAATGTGAGTACAATGTGTTCAAGTGAATTCAACTTATATGAAGTAGCACTGTTATGAGCGAAGCTAGGCTGCTGTATTTCTGCCTCCCCACCATGTTGACGTTCTAAAACAGCGCAATGGACAGAAATCTATCCGTCAACAATTCTGTCCGTTTTCCAACGGATCAGTGTGGCCGCCATAGAGATAAAACAGTAGAGGTGACATTACGTCATTAAGCGTGGGATAATCGTCCACTGTCTTACCTGGGTCCAGTTTACCTGTAACTACAACCATGGGCGTAGGAAGCACGGGGGACAGAGGGGACATGTCCCCTCCAATATTAAAAGATGTTTAAAATGTCCCCCTCAAAAAATAAACCACGACATTGTGTTATTTTGCCTCCGCATTGAAAAATCAACCGCGGGACTTTTATTTTGAAAAGCCTTTGACTTCGTGCAATGTGGAATGAAGTTGAATGAAGTATCTCCATATGAAAAAAGTGCGCCACAAGAAATAGACTTGATAGGGCTTTATATCGGTGAGGAGCAGACAGCAGCCAAGGCAGCGCTCCAAACTGCAGCCAAAAACAAAGCTGCATAGATCATGTGAAGAGGTCTCACTCTGGCCCTAAATTAAATATCTTGTAATAACGTGTTCTGTTCTGCAATATTAAAATCATTCCACTGACGTTTTGGCCCGCAAAGGCAGATTGTAAAGAATATAGTGGCTTACATTCTGATGCAAAGGCCTGCATCAGAATGGGCAAACCGACAATGGAATGATATTAACTGTGTAGAAAAAATAAATACATTTATATTGTGAGCAGAGTGATGCCTCTTCACTTGATCTGATGGAGCAGAGCAGTCAGCGAGCACAGGACCGTTAAAGTGTCAATCATAATTCATGGTAATCAAACGGCAAGATGTCCAATCAACACTACTGGTCAGGTGCCGATAGAGAGAGAAAGGAAAATAGAGCATGTGCAGCAAATGAAACCTATGATATTGCGCCAAGGAGGAATAAATGTGTAAAAAGTTATATAAAGCTAGTTTTCATGACTGTCAACAACAAAAGGTCAATAGCTTTGTTGCCACTGCTTCCAAAAAGCACAGACATCTGTCCGTCAGTTATGTAAAGACAATACTTTGTCTATTTGCCTCAGTGTCCTGTATGCTTGTAAGTATGTAATCTTTCTCTGATATTATTACAGCACTATATTTTCATCTGTGCTGATTTTTAAAATGGCAAGGTAGGTTAGGCCTAGTTGTTTTGCAGCTAAACTTAAACTTAATTCTTCACTATATTGGATGGCTTGCATCTTGTCTGAAACGTTTCTTTGCATGGCTCATTATCCTACCGTAATGCAACAGGTACTGTGCTGGCTTTTTGTATGTACTTTATAATTAACATATTTTTTTAAGCTAAAGCCAGTCAGTGTTGTAGCAGGGCTTGGAGAAAAAACACACTTGGCTCTTAAAAAGGACCAGTGCACCGCAAAAACTAAATGACTAGAAACCAGATAATATCAGTGCAGTTAGTTGGAAGGAAAATACAACTACATAAAACACTGTAATTCGAAGATGGAAATTATTATTATTGTTATTGCATTATTATTAATGCGAAACTAGATAGATTGGCTGAAAGCCTGCTGTAACCAACACATACACCTGAGTCATTCTTTCTTTATTTTCAGATAGCCTTTTTAAAAGTTACTAGAAATGAGTATTGCAGAGCTGTTTTTTGAAAAATTTTCCTCCTGCGGAGCATGCCCCCGGACCCCAGTAGTCAAATCTGTCCCCCCCCCCAATGGCCAACTGCTTCCTACGCCCATGACTACAATGGCTACGGGAAGCAACCACTGTTGTCCTGATTAGTAGGCTAGGCTAAGATGGCATGCCAACAAAGTTTAAAAAAAAAAATGTGAGGGCCTATGGCCATTATTACCTGCTTAAATTGGCTTAGAGTTGTCACACTAACCACTTAATGGCATTACATTTGCCTTTTATTGTATATTTTATCTGGGTGTATTGTTAGGTGTGTTTCAGTGTTGGTGATATTTAATTGCTGCCAACATCTGTCTATTGCTACAACAAAAGATCATTTGGGGGTTTTACATTAAAAATAAGCAGATTTTCATATATACTCTTAATACAACTAGAGTACCAAAGAAATCTGAGAATTATAAAGTCTTCTTGAAAATAGGATTCATAGTTTCTGTAAAGTAAATGCACCATTAAAATACTTCCAGAAGATAATCTTTATGATTGAAAACTTAATTACTTGACATAGTTTAGCTATTTTTATCTACAAACTACAAAAACGGCTCATGTTTGGTACCATTTTAGACAGTCACAGTTGTCTTGCACACAGTGAGCTAAATAAAAAGTAGTAGTGATGTTTCAATAAAAAAATCTTCACATTATAATGGCAGCATAAGGCACTATCACCATTGATTCCAAATACAGTCAGCTGAGAAGTGTACCCAGGTAAGATGGCTGCCATATGGTCCCATTCCAGAATAGGAATTCTCTATGACATGTCCCCTCTACTGTTTTATCTCTATGGTGGCCACAGCTAGTGGAATTTGACACACGCGCCGTGGGCCTGTGCAGGATCTGTACTTGTTTTCTCCTCCACTCTCGTCTCCTTTGATCTGTGTTTTCAAACCCACTGAAACGGTGTGGGCTGATTTTTCATCACACCGTTAGTCAACAGCAGCATCCTGTTCAAACAAGCTCTTCGGCTTACACACGAGGCACCGTGCATCCTACACACATACTGTATGCATCACACACAATCCTGTTGACTTAGTTTAGGTTCGTCAGAGGCTCTGAGTCAATAACGGTGTCTACTCCCTCAAAATGAAGTTATCCGCAGAGCACACACTCAAACACAGGCAAGTCTTAGGCAGGACATAATGTAAACCGCTTGACCTGATAGACTAGCTGGCATTGAGCCGAGGGGAAGGGCTGGGCTACGCATGTGCTGTCGTGCCTCATTTGTGTTGCTTGTTGTCACAGGAGGGGAGGATGATATGGCAACAGCAGTACAGCGGTTTCTCTCTCACTGACTCCAGGTCAGCAGAAACGGCAACATCATCGGTGTCTGTTCTGTCCAGGATTATTTTTATGGCATTTCTGCTTTAGTAGATATTGGAGAGAGACAGCAGACATGGGGAAAAAGAAGGGATGTGTGATACTTCACTGATCCCCCTCCACAGAGAGGTCAGAGTGTAGAGTCCCTACACAGGAGCTGGTAGGGATTCAGTGTCTTGCTCAAGGACACTTCAGCAGGGTGGATGGTTGCTGGCACGGAGGCTTAAAGTCGAGATGAAACGGCATTTCGAGAGTATCTAACTTCCGTATCGTGACGTATTTCCGAGTGAAACAGGAAAGACAGGCGGGACATAACGTTGGGAGGAATTTGATTTGAACGTTGAAAAGTGGGTGTGTCATAAAACCCGAAGACACACCGAAGTACCATGCTGTTGCTAGCTAGCTAACTAATGAATCTTAGCCTCTTAGCTCTGTGCGCTAAAAGTTGAAGATTGATTGATGGGTGGATGTCATGATTAGGGCTGGGTTTAAAAAATCGATTTTCCGATTCAAATCGATCTTCATTTGAATGATCCGATATCGATTCATAAAATCCCGAGATCGATCTTTTAATATATGCCCAATATATGTCTGTAGAGTCTGTAGAGTTGTACAACTTGCTAGCGCCGGCTGCCGGCTATTTAGCCATCTACTCACATCTGTCTGGCCGGCTGCTTTTATAACTGAATGTCACTAAATGTTCACACTACCAGAATTTGGTAGTGACAACAGAATTTTTGAATGAGAGTGACTGCGCATGTCTGTTAGCCTACATACTGGAGCAGACTGAAGTAAAATAACTAGACTCAGACTGTCTGTACGGGTAACAGGAGTCACTCCTCCACTCCTCCGATCTCACGATGGCTGGAAATAATGTCTGTAACCATAGTCAAGTTTACTTCAGACCAATATGGCGGCTACCATCGCCTGTATTTTCAGTTTATTTGACACCAGTAACACCAGTAACCAGAGGCGTCAGTTTATCCATAAGATCTTAATAAACCGCCACTGACAGCGGCGTCATATTCTCTTTTTCCATCGCAGGAACTTCATACTTTTAACAGCAACATTTGGGCTGAAGGCCGCAGAACTGGAACAACCGCAATGTTGAGGAAACAGACTGGATAGAAAAATTGAGACTGTCTCACAACACTTACCTCCGTCTCTTTCAAATTAAGGATGATAATGTTACGTAACATAACGAGTGTTGAGCCTTAACGTCACGTAACAACCAGCTGTCCAGTCCCGTTCTGGTTCACACTGTTCGGACTAACCGAATCCGCTCTCAAATTCAGTATCAGTACCTGAATTTTTCAGGTAGTGAGTTTGGTTATAGAATGCGGTTGTCAGTCTCCTTAATAACTGAACTGTGTGTGAAATTGCATGGGGAGTTGAGCGTTTTTTTAATTTTGTTAAAAAAATAATAGCGATCTCTGCCGAGCCTCTGCGCAACGAGCAGCGAACGGTTGCCATGGTAACGACGGACTCAACTGAAGTGTTACAGCTGAAACTACTGTATAACGCTAAATACAAGGCCTTAGCTGAGGAGATCATTTTAGGGGCTTCATTACCATGACCATGTAAAATCATTATTTAAACTGATTTATGTTTCCATCATTATTGGATCTCAGTTCTGTGAGTGCAGTAGTACTCAGGAGAGAGATCTAGTCTTGCTCTGAGAAGACTACAATATGCACTTTGGTATTATATTTATTACTATTTGTAATAATATTTTAGTTTTAGACTACTTATTTCTTCTGCACTGACTGAAGAAAGTACATTAAACATTCACAATTAAACATTGTCAAACATTATCAGTTTATTTTTCAATTGAGTATTGATCCTGTAATGTTTATTTATGTTATTTTAAGTCATGCTTTCATAAACATATTTAAGGTTTGTTTATTAATTCGGTAAAAATGCATCATCGGAAAAATGTATCTTGCCATCGCAAACATCCCTTAGCCGGCTACTTTTCCCATCTGGCTGGCTACTCAAAAATTTGGGGAACCCCCTGCTTGCACTATATTGTGTTGACTGCTGTAGTGTGTTGGTCATGTTAAATAAAAAGTACATTAATGTAACTGCTTTGGGGTCAATTCTTAATGTAAACATTAATATTTTTAATAATGCACCAGGTTAGAGGGTTCCTTGTACAATTTACAGCATTAGTTCTCTAAGAATCTCTTACATATCCAAGCAAAATTGATATTGTAACTGAAATATCCCTAACCAAATCGATATTGAATCGAATCGAATCGAATCGGAAATCGAATCGAATCGGGACCTTGTGAATCGGAATCGAATCAATTTGGGAAATCAGTGGCGATACCCAGCCCTAGTCATGATATTATTGGTTGAAATTAGTTACGGGCATGCTTACGTAAGCACACGGCATATTTTGTTTTACAGGAAGAAAACATGATTGAATTTTGATATAAGAATACAATGAAATTGATTTTTGGTATTTTTTTTGGCATATATTGTTAAATAGGTGCACAGTATGACCAGGGATGTGATCTAAAAGGGTTAAAAAGGCATTTTTCATTTCATCTCGTCTTTAAGCCTGAGTCCTCTGGTTGAAAGACAGTCTACCTACTCACTACACCGACCTGCTGACCACAATGCTTGTGAGCCAGAGTTGAACTAATAACACTGTAAGTGCATGGTAAATGCCTTAGCCTCAGCTTAGCCACCGGGATGCCCTAATTAACATTCATTATTTCCTGTCCACTTCCCATTATTTCCTGTTTTTTTTTGTATTGTCCTGATCCCATCCCTCATCCTGCACGCTCCATTAGATGGAGTGTTGAGATGTTTATGGGATAGTTGGCATCGCTCCACTCTAATGCCCTCTGTCCGTATTACATCATCTGTAAACAGCTCTCTGCAACATACAGCAGCCAAATGGCGAAGGTCTTTGTATAGGCTACACTGGAGTCCATTTAGATGATTGGGTCAGGATGTATGAGAAGCATGTATGTGTACTGTATGTATGTTTGTATGTGCACATGTCTGTTTGTACCGGAGGTGTGGACTCAAGTCATTATGACTTAGACTATGACTTACTTGGGACATGACTTACTTGAGACTTGCTTGTGACTTGTTTGTGATGACTCAAGATTACTGAAATCATTATATTTAGTTTTATTTCATTATATTTAGTATTGTTTATTGCTCATGGTAGTCTGGTCACACAGGCTTTGGGTGATGACATAGTTGCATATCTGTGTATGTGTCCACAAGCTGTTTACTGTGTCAGAGTGCTAGCAAGCAGTATCAAATGTACTTTGTATGTGTCCCATGTTGATAGATGGTAGATAATGGGAATGTCTCTCATTGGACTTCCCACTACAACTGATCTCCTGTTATCTAGTATTTTTGGGCTTGAGGGAAGTATATCTACCAGACACTTTCCATTCTCTCTACTTCACTCATTGATTGTATTGTAAAAGTGGATAAAATGCCCATGTTGCAACCTTTGGGCTAGAAATACTGTATTCTTTCATATAACATTCAGTTTGAATTCAGTGTATTGTTCAGCAATGCACCCATGCATTCTCAAAGCAAATGTTCAAAGCTTAAAACTAAAGTTGACTCGTCTTGACATGAATCTATGTGTATGTTTGACTTAATTTAGCTTCTTTCGCTGGGACTTGCTTGTGGACCCTATGACATCTCTGGTTTGTACCATATGGTTGCTTGTGTGTGTATAGGTATGACATATGGCCTGCTGTTGATGAACAGGCCACACAGGGGGTCTGGTTGAGTGTGTGTGTGTTCGTGTGTGTAAGCTTATCTGAAAATGGTGATGTGTTGCAGCCTGCAGATGGGTGTTCAGGAGCTAGAAATTTTGTAGTGGGGATATTCTTTTTTTTTTTTTTTTTTTTTAATGTTTTATTGTGAATTCAGGTTTTTTTTCCCACATAAAACTCCTGTATTCTTGCCACCTCCATTGTTTTTTTTTATACTGTTGTCTCAATCAAAGACGGATAAAGGCTGCTGGTGACCCTAGCTTTTCTACTCTTTTCAGTAGAATTGATTTAGTAATCCCAGCAAGTTCGATTTCAGATTTTGTGCCAAAATCCACAGATAGGGTTATTACTCTGTCGAAGATTATTACACATTATCAGCAAGGACTATCTGCATGATACCAGTCCTGTTCTGTTTGGACAATCACACAATTAAGAATCAGTTCCTCGCTATACAACGTTGTAAGTAGACTTATCTTATAAGAATGCACTGACTTTTCGACAAATAAGCCCTTTGATGAGCTTACCCTTGTGCGATAAGGAGATCAGTAGCACTTTCAGTATTTAGCGGACTATGGTGCATTTTCAGATGAAAGTAATCTGCAGTTGCTTGTCTACTAAACATTCACAGTATGCTAGTGTGTTAGAATGCACTGTAGTGAAAAACACTGGACAAGCAGAGGTGAAACTGCCAATAATCTTTATGCCGCCTAAACAGAAGAGGCAGCATGTGTTGAAGGGGTTATACACACACTGATGCTGGGTGCCATTTGTTCACCCTCTTGGTGACTTGCCAAAGCAGTTGCTCAGTCAAAGTCCAGTTACACTCCACTGCGGTGAAGACGGACTTAGGGCTGGAACAATGGCCGCATTGTTGAACTTTTACGATCATAGGAGGCATACCGCAGGGTTTGGGACACCATTTCTATCTGTTTTTACTGTTTCATTGTGTTTTTTTCTTGCCTCTTTGTTTGTTTTTGGCAGGTGTACGTTACCACAATCATGTATCCTATTGTTATCTGAAATGAACCAGAAAAACACAATAATTGTTTTATTATCAGTCGTCCTGCTCTCTGCCATATGAATGCTTTGTTTTATGCTGCTTTCCTCGTAGCCAGGGTGCTTAACTAAATCTTTTCACCAAACAACCCATGTTTGGCAATCAAAATAAGTTGGCCAGTAAGGACAATGTCAAGTCAACTCGAGTCAAGTTTATTTAAAAGACAGCTGAGGCCTAAGCTACTGTCTTACCACTGTTTTTTTACAAATTTCCATACCATTACAGCTCTAGACAGATTTAACTGACTGCCCTCGCCAATGACTCCGTTACTATCAACACCTCAGCATGACAGCCCCGGTAAGCAGGGTTGGGATTAGCTCTCTGACTTTCACCTTCAGCGAGGGAACAAATGTCCCAAGCACAGCACTCACACCTCTGCTGGCTGGCAGGCCCAGACTGCTGGAATATGATAAGTCCACAGTTGCATTGACAGTGTTGGGGGTTTGTGTGTGTGTGTGTGTGTGTGTGTGTGTGTGTGTGTGTCTGAACACATGCACGTGTGTGTAGGAGGGGTCCCAAACACACTCTCTTTGTTTTCCTCTGAAAGCTGAGAAGAAGGAATGTCTGCCTCCCAGCTGTCCTCGGGAGAAAGAGAGAAAAGAGAGAGAGATAGAAGAGAGAGAAGGGGGTGCTCACTGTTCGCCTTCGCCCAACATCCACCCATCTGCTTCTAGAGGGCAGCGTGTGTGTGTGTGTTTGTGTGTGTCTCGGGTGGGTGGGGGTGGGAAGTTAAGGGGTCACACAATGGCAACATCCCCCGTGGCCCTCGCCCCCTTTGGCCTCTCATGCATATTTAACCCTTCAAATGCAAAGTTATCTCTTGTCCTCTTCGGAGGCACGCTGCTTAAATCTGTCAGCGTGCCCCCTCCCTCAGTGAGCGGGAACAATGGGGTGTAATAGCAGCACACGTGGCTTCTTGTTAAATTCGCTGGAGCAGGGGAGGAATGGGTGGTGAGAGGGAGGATGTTTCTGTCTGTTTAGAGACTTCCTTCACCCAGGGTGTGTGTGTTGTGTGGGTGTGTGTGTGCGTGTGTGTGTTGCAGCTGCAGGAAGGCCTGCGCAGGGCGGACAGTGCAGTTCTCTGGAAGTGCTCTCTTGGAAACTCACAGCTGTTTGACTCATGTTATACTGGCCAGCTTCCTGTTGACTGTACAAATGACACTATTGCCGTTGGCACCAGTGTACGCTAGGCACACTGGTCGGGCTTTTGTGGAGTGTGTGTGTGTGTGTGTGTGTGTGTGTGTGTGTGTGTGTGGGGTGATGAAATGAAGGCTCAATGCTCTTCCTAATGCTTGCAGTCATAACCCACCACCCCCCATTCACAGACACACAGATAGGGTGCCAGTATGAGCGACGCGAACCTGCTGTTTACAAAGGCGCCTCGGGACACATGCAACCTACACTTGCATACCGAGTGCACTGTCCGCCTGTATCTGTGTGTACTCAGGCATGTGCCTTTGTACAAACGTGCCGGCACCTCCCTCGCACTCCCTCCCACTCCCTCCCTCTTCTTCTTCCTTCTCCTCCTCCTCCTTTCCTCAGTCAAGTCTCTCCACCTTCCCCCAGAAGCCCAGGAGTTGGAATGGAACAGCAGTGTGTTTTGGAAAAAATGAGCTTCATGCTTTAGATTGCCATGATTTTCAACTGTATTGCGCTTTCTCTCTCGACCTGTTTTTAAGCTGTTTTTTTTTTTTACATTTTACCCTTTTGTTTTGGCCACTTCTTTTTTTCATCAAAGTGTCTTTTAAGTTTGTGGTTTTCTCTGTCTCTGTCTCACCCACTTCTCACTTCTGTCTGTCTTTCTCTTTCAGTCAGGGCCCAGCTATTATGAGTGGACAGAATATGAGAGCGGAGGTGAATTGGACCGTGTGTGTGTCAGCGTTGCTGCATGACGACTTCACACTCGCACACAGTAGAATGTGACACTGCTAGTATCGCTCTCCCAGACATCAAACGTCCCATGTTACAGTTCCGTGTCACACACCCAGCCCCAGCGTATTGAGTTGTGTCACTTTATACAGCGCGAAGTGTCACTCACCGAAAGCTCATCTGTGATGTTTGTGTACGTGTGAAAGAACGAAAGAAAGAGAGAGTGAGTGCAAGCAATGGTGAGAGATCATTCTTGGCTTCATAACATTGTGCAGTTGCGATATGACTCCCCTTATACTTTCTAGTTTCTAGTCTACATTACCTTTTAGGTGATGTGTGAATGACTTTCACTAGGTCTGCAATGGAAGCTAGTGGGAATATCTCCCATTGGACTATTTACCAATCTTCTCATTTTATATTTCTGGGATTGAGGGAGTCATGTCTCACAGATGTCTCATTCTCACTAGTGTATTGTGAAATTAATTCCAGGTAAGTATTTCAACATTCTCATGTTGTAGCATCTGTGAATCCAATAAATCATTCAACACACACACACACGCCCCAACACACTCTTGCTCCATCTTTCATCTCTTTCCAGCATTTCAGCTAACCACTATCCACCGGTGGCAGCAGTGAGCGGGGAGCCCTCTTATCCGTTCCAACAGTACCACGCTATGGGCTCTACGGCACTCTACTGCACTCTAATAACGACAGCTTGGCTAAAAAATCCCCCGGATTAGCGGGGAGAGGCAGGGGAACGTGGCAAAAACAAAAACACCCTCCGTCCCCACGTCCCGCAACGACAACAACATCATCGACAACAACAACAACAGAGGACTTAGAGACCGACAAAGGAACAAAAACATATTTACCAGGCCAGAGAGAGCATCATCATCCTCTCGGTCTTTAACTTAATCCACCCCTACACACACACACCCAAGCCCCCAGCGCGTAGCCCCCCTCAGCATACACATACACACACATTCCCCGGCTTCCCAACACACACACACAGGAAAGCGCTGTCTCTCTCACGGCCTATTGTTCTATAGAGCGACCAAACAGCTGGCTGCAGAAGTCATCAGTACAATAATGTGATCTGCTTTAGAGCGCTCCCAGCTTGTAATAGAGGATAATTAGAATTTTAATTTGCCCGGGCAGAGAGGGCTAAGACCCTTGCCTTCCCCTCACCCTCCCCCTTCCACTCTTTCCTTCCATCCCTCCATCTCCTAGCGGGCGAGTGCCACTGGTAGCAGATGGGGAAGGGGAGATATTCACAGCAAGGCAGGGGATTTTAACGCCCCCCACGGCCCGAGTCTCCTCCGGCGCAGCCTTAAGGCGGTGGATGTCGGGATTAGGAATCAGCCTCCCGGGTGCTCTGTCCCAGCCCAATCCTCCCACCACTTGAAGGAATACTCCGACCTTTTGACAATTAAGCTCTTTGATCAGCTCACTATTGTGCGGCCAGAAGATCGGTAGCAGTTTCACCTCCTTGTGCGTGCAGTTTATTGAATTCAACACGCCGCATGCCAAAGGTTAAGCACAATTTGTACGTCTTGCATGCTTAGTGGGCATTGCAGGCTGGCTTTGAATCATCTCAAAAGCACCGTAACATGCAAAATACTAGACATTCCCTCCCTTGACTGGCCAGACCTTTTCTTTGTCTTAAAATGCCACACTTTTCTCTGTGTTGCCCACTCTTTCCACTAGCTTTCGCAAAGGCACTTACGCCTCCATTTTAGTCATTGCCGTTTTTTGACATTTATCAAACACCCATTCTTTTGAGCAAACACTTAACATCAGAATAGTGGGAGAACAGCTTGTGTTTAACCATGACTCACTCCCTTCCTTATACGCATAAAGCATAGGCATGCTCAGACAGACGCAAATCCACTCTGGCATCGCTTTAGTACTTTAATCAGTGTTCTGTTTGTTTTTTAAGGAGAGTGTTCAGTCTACCCCCCCTGTTAGTATTTTCTCTTTATTGAGACAGTAGGAAGGCTGAGAGGGAGACGGCAAGCGTGCGTATCTTAACCGCTACACCATCTCTGGAGTCGAAACCAGCGTTCATTCTTGCCTAGAACAGTGTCTCTCCGTTTCTGCCGGCCCAACCCCCAGTGTGGTATGTACTGTAGCTGGCGGCTGCCTCCTCCTTCCATTGTTATTGTACAGAGCCTCTCCCTCACATGGAGAACTATTAGTCGACCTGCCACGGCACGTCTCTCCCCGGCTTCTCATCGCTCAGGGCCACAGCGCTCCGAGAAGCTGACGTATCTCTCTGTCTCTGACGACGGCGGTTTCCCCTCAGTGTTTTTCCTCTCTTTCCGCGTCTCAGTTCCTGTCTAACTCTCTTTGCTACCTCCCCAGCCCCACTCTTCTTCTCTGTTCCGGTAATCTCTCTTTTTTTTTTTTTCCTTTTCGGATTTCCAGTGCTGCCAACCCTCCTCCATTTCCCCAGAGTGTCCTTATTTTAGAGTTCAATTTTAGCAGGGTTTCGACCCTCCTGGATAGGTGTCACTAGGACAAATCGGGTCCAAAAGGAAAACCTCCCATTTTTTTTAACAGCTCAGTGAAGATTCCTCTCCTTTCTACAATCTCACTTCCCTCTCTCTATTTCTGACTCTCTTTATCTCTCTCCCCTCTCTCTCTCTCCCTCTTCAGTGACTTGCAGAATTTGCAAAGGCAGATTTTTTAGCTGAGCTCCACTGTTGATGTTGAATATATTTGCCTCACAGCCTCGATCTGAGTTACCATCTATCTAGTCTGTGACTACTTTCGACACAGAAGTATAATCCCATAGGAGAGCGGGTTTAAGTCAAAATTCTGCACAGCTTTAAGTTTTACTACCACTTTTCTGACACTGCATTATCAATGTTGTTTCTTTTTTCTTTGTTGCCACTTTAAGCTGACACGAATTTGAGGTGTGCTGTTCTCAAGAGATGTAGCATGGAAGGAGAAGTGTGTGTGTGTGTGTGCGTATCTGTTCATTATGTATTTGGGACCTTGTTAGTTGCTACTAACGTCCACGCTGAAGCATAAAGACAAGAACATAGCACCATACCCCCACCGCTCCTCCAAATAGTGCATACATGTACCTCACTGTGTGTGTGTGTGTGTGTGTGTGTGTGTGTGTGTGTGTGTGTGTGTGTTTGCACATGTAGGCTATACATCTCCACGGCAGTCCATCAGCTCAATGAGAAAGCACCTCAATAGCAAAAGATGATGAATCCCATTAACACTCATCAGTCATCTATAGTTCTATTAACAGCCTTGCAGGGGCACCACAAAAGATCATTAAAGTGGCTGCCAACTAGAGGCTATTGGCCTAAACTGCCCCCTCCAGGCCTGTTCGTTCCCCTGCTGCCTCCCAGCCTGGGGTCATCAATTCATCACTCTCACCACATCCATTAGCACCATCTCCTCCTCGGGGGGCCCTTAGTCGCCCTGAAGCATCTCAAAGGACGACTGCTCGGGTCATGGTGTCAAATGTCATTCGCAGGAGGAGCAGACCAACAACTGTGTGTGTGTATGTGAATGTGCGGATTGTGTGTAAGTGCGAGAGAGACAGAGAGAGTGCATGTGTTTGTGTGTCAAAGATTTAAAGGCCTTTGCTCTTGCCTTGTGTCGGGTGTTTTTTCCACTGAGCCAGCACACAGAGACACACACACTAAACATCTGTCCCTGACCAAACGCCATCACACCACTTAGTCCTGGGAGTGTCTTTGTTAGTGGGTGTTGACTTTGTGTTTGTGTCTTTATATGTGTGTGTGTGTGTGTGTGTGTGTGTGTGTAGGCGAGCGCACGTTTGAGTGTTTGCATTTAATCTTGTGCTGCCAGCTTAGAGCCACATTTCCCCCCCAGAGATTAGAGGATGTTTTAGAGGAGGTGCAATGGAAATGCTATCTCTTTCGCTCTATAAACACACATAGAGGCAACACAAAGTGTTTGTTTGCCATGCCAGTCTGCTTGTATATCTCAGACAAGCAAAAGGACACTGTACTAGACCACTGATAAATTTATTTACTCAGACTGAGGATCCAATGATGATAGTCAACTTACTGGTACCATACCAAGTAAATATGTCCATCAGGATTGATTGAAAGGTTATCAGAAGTATCGTAAATGTTCAAAGTGGGGTGTTAAATGCTTTTGCAGTGCTGTCTCAAGTTTCTAGTTTTGTTTTTGGGCTTTGCTACTCAGAAAAATCAATTGCACATACTATTACCGGTAACTCAATTCAAGAAAGCAAATGACGATGTACAAATGAAACACTGAAAACCTTTCACTTTCTATGGCAGATGAGATAACATAATTTACATGTTTGAGAGCCAAATAGAATTCAAAGTATCTGAAGTATACATTTAGTATTGAAAAATTTCCACTGAAACCTAGCCCAAATGGTTACCTCTTGACAGATGAGCCAGATTAGTGCCAATAAAGTAGGTGTGTTTGTACCCTTGATTTCCACATGAGTCTTTAAGATCAGTAATACTGAAAGTAAAGTCAGCCTCCTGCTGTGTCATGTCTCTGTTTGCACAGGTGGTGCAATATTATGTCAGACCTGCTGGATATAGGCTGCTCTGCTCCCGCCAGATTGAAGCTCCAAGGTGTATGTGTGTGTGTGTGTCTGTGTGTGTGTGCGTGTGTGTGTGTGTGTGCGCGCGCGCACACGTTCTTGTGTTTGGGGAGTGTTAGGCGCTGTGGGAGTTTACTGGCACAAATTCAGAGAGGTAATTTGCTCTCTCATACTGCGATGAAACAAACACACACACACGCACATACACACAGCCTGGCGTGACATTGCAGCGTCATAGATGGAGCATGGGAAAGTGGATCAAAGCGCAATTAACTTTAGGTCTCCTGCCTCATCCTGTCTTTATTGGCTGGCTTAGAGCTTCAAGTCTGTCATTATAACACAGTAAATGAGCCCCGCTAAAGATCCCGTCTCACCGTCAGACAGATAGACCCGATGCTGGCATGGGATGAAGACAGTTTAATGAGCAGGGGATAATCGAGAGAAATGAGATCTAGATGAAGCTACTTGTGACATTTTAATCCACTATAGGCACTCAAGGTGTTCTGTACTGTGCAGCATGACTGTCTCCACCTACCTTGTCACCTTGACACAGTGCTTTTCCCTTGTTGTCTGTGTAAAATGCAGCCTAGTTTCAAGTAACAATACCTCAGAGCCTTAATTAGCAGCTCAGCCTGTCAACTTGACAGAGTTTCCTTCCGAAAAGTTGTTTGGCCCAGTGGCAACTGCCTACGGAGGCGACTAGTGGCAGGTTTATGTCAGCTAATGATAGAATAGCACAATATTCCACCAGCCCCATATTAATGTAATACCAGAAAGGCATTGGAAAACAGGACTATTATCAGGGTTCTTTATTTGGCTTCGATGTAGCCAGCCACCCCAAGCAATGTTAGTAATGTTAGATGCTTTATTTTACGATACGTTATTTATTTTTCAAATATCTAGGCCTCATGGTGAAGCAAATTAGCCCAGGTGGCTCACCAGGCCTGTAATACACTGAGGAAATCCCTGTGTGAATTGAGAATTAAGATGGGATCCCTCTAGAAGCAGCCTCTAACTCCACTCGGTATATTCCCATGCCTTATAATTACCTTATTACCTTCCATTATTAAAATATGGGTCAGGACCCCAAATTGGCTGCCAGCCTATAGCTGGTAGTTCCCTACATAACAGGAGTAAATAACATGAGCCAGGGACCAGCCTGGAGCCAGAGGAAGAGGCTGAATTTCTCATTTGGGTCCTATTCAGAAAACCAAACTTTAAGACCCCCTAATTTATGCCCCTGAACACCCCTGCTAACTCTTATTCTCTCTTCTTGTTTCTTTATCTCCAGGCTGTCCGCGGCCGGCCGACGTGACGCACGGAGACCTGGTGAACCAGACCGAGGCTAACCGGGGCTCCTTCCCCCCGGGCACCCTGCTCACCTACGGCTGTCAGCCCGGCTACACCGCAGACGGATCCACCACCATCATCTGCACCAGCTCCGGAGCATGGTCCCACCAGCCCCCGCGCTGCATCCGCAGCAATGGTGAGCAAGACACAACACTGCTGCATACTGAAAGCCTTGTTGCTTGGGTTTTTTTTAGTTTTCAATTTGAATTTAAAGTCTATGCAGTCTCTGAAATATCTTAAAAGTTTGCCCGCTGAATATGTCTGTGCTGACTGAATGAGTACACACCTTTCCAATCCACATAAAGCCCTTATCCTAATTGCAAAAGTTCATGGGATGATGAACCATTTTTTCTCAATTCCTGAAAAGTTGACTTTATGGAGTTACGAGGTTGAGCATGCATGACGACACCAAAGATAAAAATACAATCTCACATTAATGCAATAGCACACTCCACCATATGTCCCAACAGTGAGGATTACACACTTTTATACGGTTTTGATGTGTGGTTTTGAACAATGAATGCACACTCACACACACATAGGCAAAATCTGTACACTCAATCCCTCAGAGCCAGCAGGGAACATGAAGAAATTTCCCCCGAAATCTGAACACTTACACCGCAGAAATCAACACCGAGCACACAGAGAAATTTCTGTCAACCGCAGTTTCTGTGCATAATGCAACAGCTCAGACTGTTAAAGAGCTCCGCTGCCTCTGCCTCTCCCCAGTGTGTTTGCCCCCCACCGAGCCGGAGAACGGGGGCTACCGCTGTCACCCCTCCCCCTGCCACCGCCTCACCCAGAAGACGGTCATCGAGTACTTCTGCGACGAGGGCTACGCTCTGAAGGGAGACTACAAGTTCCTCACCTGCCAGAACGGCGAGTGGGACGCTCCCATGCAGATTAGCTGCCGACTCAGCCAAGGTGTGTGTCACCTCTGCTTACGTTTGTGTGTGTGTTTTGTTTTTGTTTGTGTGCATGCATAGTTAGTTATGTGTGCATGCAGGAAATTTAGACAGAATCTGTGCCCACTGTGTGTTCTCTTTTAAATCTTAAGTACATTGCACATTGGCAATCAGTGGCAACCCTCATTCACCTAGTTAAGGCGTGATTATTGCTAGACTAGTTGAATAAGGAGACGGATGTGTATTTGCCTGTGCTCTCTTGTAACCCTCCTGACTGCTGTCTGTCCCTCTCTTTTTGTCTCTCTCTTTTTTCTTTCTTTCTTTCACTTTCTCCACTTCTCTCTCACTGGGTCCCGCAGACAAGGAGCCAAGCTCTCCGCTGGGCATGCCAGCTCTCTCCATTGTGGCGTCCACAGCCAGTTCTGTGGCCCTCATCCTGCTGTTAGTGGTGCTGTTTGTACTGCTACAGCCCAAACTCAAGTCCTTCCATCACAGCAGGTGAGACACACACACACGTTACTACCTTAAATCTTTACTGTGATCTTAACCTAACCCCAATTTTAATGCCCACCCTAAATTTCATTGTTAAATGGACCTTTTTTCAAACCAAGTAAAGGTGCTACATGTAGCATTTTTAAATATCAGTGTCATGTATGCAATTGTTGATACCTTGGTATAATTACCGTACACAAAGATGATCATGGTCAAGATGATTGGAAGTCTCTCTCACACCAGTGGTATTGTTAGTGCTAGTGTCTCAAGATTAAGACCACATTTCCCATGAATCCTGTTGCTTCCTATCATAAAGAAGATGTTGCTTTGTCCCATAAAACAATCCACCATGAAATCCAACCCGATGGCACACAGTGTAAAATGCAGTGTAGACGCCGGTAGAGGATGCCGATCTCCTCTGTGATGGTCTTCTTTGTTTACAGTAATTATACTAATGCCACATTAAAAATGTATGTATTAGTGATTTATTGATGTTAAAATGCTACCTTTTAAATGTTCGATGCATCTTAAATGTTCTCTCTTTGGAAGACTTTGGTCATGTTTCTATCCTTCTACACACCTTTCCAGACATCAAATGTATCCGTTAAAACCATCTACTCTATGCAAATAAGGCAGCTATGTAGGAAAGATACTCCACAGGCTAGTGCAATTAGAGTTGCACCTGGCAACTGGTTTTGCAAGTTGGTATGACTCAAATACTTGAGAAATGAAAGTAAAAGTATGAAGAAGTAGTTAAACCCATTCCGGTCAGTAACAGTCCCTGCTGTGGCTCTGTGATAAAAAGGCCAGAACGATTTGATCTAATGCTCATTGGCACTCTTGTTGATTGTGTAGTGGGCCTGAGGGCTCGGTGCAGCCTGCTATAAAGGGGATTGCACAATCGACTCTAATCACCTCCGCTGAGAGACTGTGCTGTGGCACGCAACACACATGACTGCAGCATGCCTTTAAAACTCAGCCTGGGTTTCTGTTCTGCCCCCATTCCCTCTGTCTCTCTCTCTCTTTCTCTGTCTCTCTCTCTGACTGTCTCTCTCTCCCCACTCCACCAGGAGGGAGCAGGGAATCTCAGGCCAGCCTAGCTCCATCATGGTGGAGGGGGTCCAGGTGACGCTGCCCTCCTACGAGGAGGCCGTGTACGGCAGCGGCGGGGCCTGCAGCGCCTCCAGTCCTCCCCCTCCTCCTCCTTCTCCCCCTCCTCCACCGGAGTCGCGGGTCCCGATCGTGCTCTCCGAGGGCCTCCCCCAGGGTGCCACGGGGGGCCAGGGCCCCGGCAGGACCCACCACCACAGAGACTTAGACTTCTGCCTCCCATCCACCTCCTCATCCTTCTCCTCCCGGCGTCACGCGGAGACGGTGCTGGTTCATCAGGCCCCCTCCTCCTCCTCCTCCTCCTCCTCATCGTCATGGGCTAGAGAGCACCCCGGGGGTGCGTGCGCGGCCCCCCTGCCCCTCCGTAGAGACTCTGAGAGCAGCGACCAGCACAGTCTGCTCTCTGTCACCTCCACGGATGAGTTCTCCGACGGTAAGAGGCAGCGGTCGGGGAGCAGGGTGTCGGGTTACTCCCAGATAGGCTTTTTCACCCAAGACATGAAGTCGTTCACACAGAGTCTGAAATTAACTTTTTGCTCACCTGCCAAGGGCCGCTAAAACAAAAGAATTTACCTGCTGAGAATAATTTTTCTAGCCAACATAATTAATATATATATAGAAATATATCCCCCCTACCTGTTCTCAGTGCTATTACCTGTATAGAATCAGGCACTGTGTGAAACATTCAATAAAGAGACGAGAGCAGATTCAGAATTTTGATTTAAAACTTGGTCGCTCACTTCTACAATGGATCAAGTTTGTAACTCATCATGAATTGAATCAGCACGTTAGAATAATGTTATGTTTCAGCTAACCGTCCACGCAGTGGAGAAACGGGAAGGAAAGTTTGCAGGTGTTTAGACGCTCCTGATTTGTGTAGAGCAGCGTAACAAGCAGCCAATCAAGAGTGTATTTGATACAGAGCCATTGTTTTGCTTTGTTTTGATTGGCTAACAGTCAGAGTGTGTACGGTGGTCAGCAGGAGCAAAGCTTGAGAACAGGTTAAGACCGAAGACTGAATATACCCGAGGCATTGAAATGTTATCGTCTGAAAAAGTTACTGGCCAGTGTGGCAGGAGATCCTCATTGATTTATCTGTCAAAGACAAATTTTACTGGCATTTGGCGCTTGGCAAGTGGTAATTTCAGATCCTGCATTCACATAAAATATTGACTGAGTGTCCCTTTCACTGTCATTTTGCTGAATCCATCCATATTCAAATGTTTCGGGGGATATAACTCATTGCGTACTACGTGAAATAGAATAATGTCAGAAAAAGAATTAAAAATTCTCCTTTTGGAGATTTTGACAACCTAGCAGGTAATATTGAGACTTCAAGAATCTAAGCCCTCCACTGCTCTTCTAATATGTCTGATCTGTTCTGTTCCCCTGCAGATATTCCCCTGTTGAAGGAAGCATGAAGCCTGCCAGCAGCCTCAGCAGCAGAGCCCCTATCTCCCGCCTTCTCTTTACTGCTGACCAGGACTGACTGTGGCTGTCAACCTCCTTTCCCCCCGAACCCGTCAGCAGCCAGCGCAGAAAAGACTACGACTACGCCCATTCCCCATGCAGCCTGCTCTGCCACTGCTACCCACGCGCAGCAAAGCCGGCCAACCAAAAACTCGACTCGCACCCCTTTTCTCTGCACCCTAAGCGATGACGGAGCACCGACGGGCGCCTAGATCCGCTACGGCCCGGCCGCCGGATCTAACTGACGAAGTGGTTTCGGCTCAACATGAATCCTGTAGATCCTGTGTATATGAGCAAAGCATAGATACTGAGTCAAGGTTGTGTACTGTAGGCCATGTATTACTATATACACTCGCCTCCTCCCAGGTGTACTTCTCTATTGACAGCGCTCACAACGGCTTCAGCAACCGAGACACGACGTCTCTGACTGGGATTACTGCGGATAAAAAAATTAAAAAAAACCTGTGATTTTCACTCCTCCTGCTGTGGCGTGCAGAAGCGTCTCCCCGCTGTACTTGAAAACTAGTGAGAGACGGCTGGGTTCGCAGCCCTCTTTGTGAATACTGCATGTTGTTTCTAGTCACCACTGTCACAGGCACGGTGGCCCGCTCTGAATGAAGCATGAATCCTCCTCTCTCACCCTATCTCTCTCTCTCTCTCTCTCTAGCTACCCGTGTATCCCGTCGGCGTCTAGCGTGCGGATAGCGGGATCGAGAACCACCTCACAAGAGCAAAAAAAAGCGGGGCGCAATCTTTTACATGCCGCTATATCACAGCTAACAAAAAAAAATAAAAAAAAGATGCTTCTCGCTTTTTCTGTTGCCAACCGCACCCGGTATCTGTAAGGTGCTCCCTCTCTGTCGGCATGACTGGGATTGATTGGTGTTTCGCTTCCAAGGCGCATCAATTGCCTGTGAAACTGTGCGACACATCTTGCCTGTATCTGTCTGATAAGGGAAGGGAGACATATTTTGTCTGAAAGCCGGGGAGGGGGGTTGTCTTTCAACCTGGCGATTTGGCGCATGACCGAACTTTGGGGTTGTTTTGTGTTTATCCCCCCCCCCCCCCACTCTATTTATTGTTTGGTGTGTGGCTCTGCTTTGAGATGCTGAATCTGGGTTTGCAAGAGTGTGTGTCTGTGTGTGTGTGTCTGTATCTGTGTGTCAGCTAGGCAAGAGAGAGGACATGTCCTCATATGGTAGGCCCCCCGATACGAAATAAGCCTCCTCCTGATTTGCCTCTGTGCAGATCAGAGGCCGGCTCAACAATGGCCCCCTGTCTTGCACCATTAGCAAATCTCCCCCTCGGCGTTGAATAAGTCACATGAACAAACCAGCGTCGCTATAGGGAATGAGACCAGTACACAATGTGTGTATTATTCATTTATTCTCCAACTAGAATATTTATCGTTTCTGCTGAGTGGCTGGAAAACAGAAGTCTCCTTAGTGGAACTGGGTCACATCTGCCTTCATACTGAACTTAAGACTCCACTTCTGCGCATTACTGACACTACTGCAACTGGTTGCAGTGATAGAAAGTTATGTTATATACGCCCCCCCCCCCCCCCTCCTTCTAATGCCAAGCGCAAATACGAGAGAGAATCATGTTATTCGTTGTCAGTCGCCCTCCGTTTTCATAACCACTTGAAATGGTTGAGCTGGTCACCCTGGAAACAGCATGACTCCGATGGGTACGGAGAATGACTTTTCAAGCCCAACTGCTTGGAGAAAACAGAGCAACCTGTCATCATTTCTGTTCTGCTCTTTATTTCTCATTAGTGGCTGTCTGTCATTGTTAACGGCTACATTAATGCAAACAGAGAATGTTGCCTTAGACCTGTACATTTCCTTTTTTTTTTTTTTTTGGTGTATAATCTTAAGCCTCCATATTTGTTGCTTTACAATATTGCAACATCTTCTGTTTTCCCAATGGCCTTACTCTATTCTTTTCTATTCTATGCATAAAACTGTCTTGTGTATTTATCAATGAGTTGACTTTTTTTGTTTTGGACACGACTAAAAGAATGTCCGTCCTTTCTCTGTCCTCCCCCAGGCTTTTCCGGCTACTGTGATAGTAAACAACCTATAAGCACCTATAATATTTCACTATTCCTTTGCTTCTCTTCTGCTGCAAGGCATCTAAATGTTATGGGATTAAAAGAAAAAAAAAATCTGAAATGAACTTTTGCGTCCAGAAGCACTGTTGTACGGTGTCGCTTCCCTGAAAAATACCAGGAAAAAAAAAAAAGTACACATCTTGATTCTGACTTTCAATGCTTTCAGCTTTGGTTTTTTTTTCCTCTGTACATGGCAGTGGGTGTGAAGATAGTAATTTAATATTTGTATAAAGTTTAATTTAATTTTACAGTGTGTATATAACTTTCTAATTAAAGCTTTCTTTTGAAGTGTGGAAGATGAGGTGTCATTTATTCAAGCTCATGTCTGACTGTGTCCAAGAGGGTTTTTTTTTTTTATTTTTTAGCTTTGCCAAGAAGCCTATTAACCTTGGCGATATGCATCTACTTATCAGTCCAAAGAATATAATGATAATTTGCTTTGGATGAGCTTCCCATGTAATGCAGCCTGGAAGATCTGAACCTTGTTCTGTACATGGGAAGCCAATACACCTACTGCAGAGACAAAAAGAGATATATCAGCCTTGTTCAATATCTGTTGGAAGCAACTACCTCAATGAATAATGACCATAATATTGCTATAGCTACTTGTAGTGTGCCAGTGGTACTCAATAGTAAGCTTACAGCAACCATATCATACTTTATGGCATTTTTTTTATCTCATAATATCACTATAACATCCCTATAATATTCTGATGGAGACATATTTTTTGCTGTGATATTTATATAGGCTTAGTATCCTCCTATAATGCATTGCAGGTTTACTACAGTTATTTTTCTTAAGGGCGTACTCCATCTGCTCCCCATCAATTCCATGTCAACGCCAACAAACTGGATTGTGATTTAAACTCTTGTATCAAGTGAAGTCAAACATTTACCACTGCAGACAGGAAGTCCCTTCAGCCTCGGCCAAAGGTCGTGTTTGTTTATTGGAATATTGATTCAGAAGTGCTTCCTGAATGATGCTGTTCTGCTTGATTAGACTTTGGAGTGACCTGCCTCAGGTTAGCCATCTTTAGCATCTTTTAAATCACCTCTTAAAACTCATTTGATCGTTTCTGACTTAAGTTTTATAGTTTGTTTTATGTCTCTTGTCTTGCTTTTATATTTCTTTAACTGTTCATTTTTATGTTTTGGTTTTTTTAACTCTAGCAGTGATTTCCGGGTTTCTCCTTCTTCTTCTCCTCCTCCTTTTCCTCCCCTTTCTCCTCCTCCTTCTTCTTCTTCCTCCTATTATCTGTATCATTAGTATCCACTTGAACGAAGAGCACTGGCACTGCTTTCTGCCCTTATGTCTGCGTGACACCTAGTGGTCAGAAAAAACAACTACAACTTTGTTTCCCCGTGCAAGCTTCCCACCAAGTGAGCAAAAAACAGGCTC
Organism: Centroberyx gerrardi; assembly: GCF_048128805.1. Taxonomy (NCBI): domain Eukaryota; kingdom Metazoa; phylum Chordata; class Actinopteri; order Beryciformes; family Berycidae; genus Centroberyx; species Centroberyx gerrardi. Next base: position 6,859,449 of record NC_136014.1, read on the forward strand.
CATTTTGTTTAGTTTGAGCTAGCTACAGCATTGGATTTTACAGCCACTGTCGACAGTCCGCAACAAATTACCTCCAGGACCGCCGAAAGGTATGTTTACAGCGACGAAACTGCATGAGAAGAATGTGTTAGGCGTTGTAAATAAATGCATACACTGCTCGTCCTTCTCGTCGCAGTACAAATACACCAGTGATTCGTCGTGTATAAATTATATGACTTGGTTGAGCACAAGGCCCGACAATTTACCAAAACGACACAGGACGGTCAACGGAGGTCACGTTAATAACGCCGTTTACAAATTCGACGTCTTCGGGTTGTTCTTCGTTATTCTCCAGTGGTTAATTAATTAATGTGTAATGTCTTAACGTCTGTTTTCAGGTTATTAGCAAGATGAGTGGCTGTCGTATTTTCATCGGCCGGCTGAACCCTTCGGCCAGGGAGAAGGATGTGGAGAGGTTTTTCAAAGGCTACGGCCGGATCCGAGATATCGACCTGAAGAGAGGCTTTGGGTTTGTGGTGAGTCATATATGTATGGATAAGATAGTTCTCTCTAGTATGGCGAGAACGTTACACCAAACACCATTCAAAAATATGGCAATTTAGCTGCTTCGCTTACTGCAAAAGGTACAGACATGGTATAACTAGACTTGGGACCTTTTACGAATTGCTAGGAGCCTCTCTTCAATTCTGCATGTATCCAGTACACCAAGTAGCACTCGTTTGAATAAAATTTGAGCATTTCTTATTGATTTGCCTGCAGTTCCCACAATTTTCCACTAAAAATAACGTTATACCACGCAGGGCGGTAACGACCATTGTGCACAATTCTAAAAATGTAGATTTTATTGAAATAAAGTGCTGCTGGGTAGATAATCGATATGCCGAATTTACCAGAACACCCTAATGATTCATTAAACGTTGTAAAATATATTCTATACGGTATGTACATTTGCCAGTAAGCAAGGAAACATTCAACTGCGGCATTTTTTAATGGAGTTTGGCATGACGTTTTCTCAGAAAACACAGAAACACGAAGAATTGTGGTGTTGAACCGTGCTGTGTGTGTTCTGTGTGCCACAGGAGTTTGATGACCCCAGAGATGCTGAAGATGCTGTGTATGAGCTAGATGGCAAAGAGCTTTGCAATGAAAGGTAGGACGATTTCTGAGTGCCATCACTTTGAGGACCATGGTTCTTTAGTATATTTTCTATTTCTGCAAACCCTGTGCTGTAGTGGGTACATTAGGACCAGTGATATAGTGGGAAATGAAAAGGAGGGTAAACAATGACCTTCAGTCGTGATCATCAGAAGGCAAACACACAGCACTATAAACAAATATCAAATGTATTTTCAGAAAAGCATGAAGCTGTGTTTTCCTTTTTTCCTGTATTAGAGTGACCATTGAGCATGCCCGCGTACGTCTGCGAGGCGGCCGAGGCAGAGGCGGTGGAGGAGGACGCTTCCCTGATCGCTATGGCCGAGGATCCCAGGACGGTCGGAGGTATAAAAGTTCTCACACCGTTTCTCGGTATTGCGGAATGAAGACAGTTCACCTGCTGTGTGAGGTCAAATAAGTTCATTTAATTCAGACAAGCAAAGTACAGAGGATTACAAAAGGGATTAAGTTACCTGCTATCCTTCAATAGTACCATAAACCATAATTTGTTCCAATAATTCAATTATTTCAGATGTTACTTTTTCCAAATAGTGGATTGGAAACTCCTGATTTGACTCTACCACAATAGGTTTTGCCAGTAATGGTCAATATTTAGGATGTTAACATGCACACGAATATCCTCATGCTATTTCAGGATACTCAAGTATTACATGTTTGAGTTGGCTCATTTGAACACAATACCGTGTTTACATGAAACCGGAAAAGTTCTTCCTCCGATTATGAGAACCAGAATAATAATAAGGCAAGGGTGTATCCTTATTAGCAGGGAGACTTATCTTGTTTGCCGTTGGTTTTTGCAGTCTCTGTTAACACAGTTACATGCAAACATACTCAACAGCTTCATGTCCTTAGACTCAAAACAGGCGTAATAAGGCAAGCCGTATTGTTTGCCCAGACACAAGCCCGGGCTTTAGTGGAGTTTACTTTGGGCTTTTGCAGCGCTCACACCTCAGTGCTCCGTTCTACCTCTCTCATGTTTTCAAGCCAAAGGAGGATTGGAGTGTGATTTAGGAGATGCTTGGCATGCAATAGTGACAATGACCTGTTATGCATAAAAAACAACATTCAAGGCAATGTCTTCACTTTTCTTGTTGATATAGATTGTAGAGTACATGGAATAAAGGGCACAATATCCAGTAATTGTCTTGTGAGTAATGCTGCCATTCTAAAGATGTCAGAAAGTGGGAAACTCCTTCTTCCTAGTAGGAAAAATGCAATGTAACGACCATTCAGCTCAGAATTCCAAGTAGGAAACTTGGGTAAGATTTCTCAACAAAGAGGTTTCCGGGATACAGTTGTCTGACGTCACGTCAACATGGCAGCATGCACTGTAAACGCTACACAGCATTACTTTTAGCATGTTCATAATCCTCAAAATACATTTAAGTAAAATTTTCAGTGTTGCATAACCTTAAATCTATCAAAACTCTGGTGTAGTAGATGTTTAAAATCTAAAATTGAAATGTAAATTTGCACTTACAGCTGCTAATATTCTAAGTTAGGATGGAACGCAGCAGAAGTGCCGTGCTTTGTGCATCCTAGAAAGCCTTGACAACGTATTGGCCTTGCCATTGACAAGCAGCTAATTAGAGCTCTTAGACTCTGTGCTGAGGTCTGCGCACCTCCACCCGATCTCTTAAACAACCTGACAATGTCACTGTTCTGTTGATGGTGAAGTCTCATTTTGCATTTTCCCACGTTTCAGTCGAAACCCTCCTCCGATGCGCACTGAGAACCGCCTGATCGTGGAGAACCTGTCCTCCCGTGTCAGCTGGCAGGTTAGTATTGCCACACGCCTGTAACACACAGCCAGCCTCTGCAAGCTGCAACACCACTAATGTTATATCACCTCCAGCAGTCTGCCTCAATCCACTTACACATGAACTGTCACATTTCCATGTATTTCAAAACCATAGCAATTCTGTATTTGGAATCAAAATGGTAGTTATTGGATTGAGAGCTAATATGTGTCAAAAATTATCATTTATCTATTACGATCAGGTCCAATTTGCTCTTTCAAAATCTATCAATGCTCTTATGACTCTGCAGCTAATGCAGCTAATTATTGAGAGAAAGAGCAGTAACAACAACAAAAAATTTAATTTGTTCCTGTTTTCAAATTTTAACCAATTCTTCACCCCTTTATTTGCCAGCCTGACTGTTGTGTCGTATGGAAGAGCTCGCTTATGGTGGAGTTAACCCCTTCTGGGTCCTTCTGTCTGGGTTGAGCCTGTGGTGTCAGCCAATGTGTCCTACTCCTAGTTGACGCCTGCTGGTCATGTGAGCGCTCGCTCCCCCACTCTAGAGGCGCTGGCGGCCCCTTCGCTCGCCCGCAACGCCCCCCTGTCGAAGGCGTGGGGGCGCCAGGTGTGTGGCTGAGAGCGAGAGAGAGAAAACAAACAGAGAGTTGGCAGAGAGAGAGGAGAGGAAAGAGCGAAAGAGTCGATGGTGATGATGATGGTGGTGGTGGTCGTATTGATCGATGGTTCGTTAATTTGAGAGGCTTCGATCGATCGATATCTCCCCCCCTCCCTCCCCCCCCTCCGGTGTTCCCGCACATCGCGAGCGAGAGAGAGAGTGAGTTCCTCCCAGGTGCCCATGGATATAATCTGCTGTTATCCCGAGGTTATGGTGGGCTAGGAGAGCCTGCGGCCCACCCCAAAGGGTTTCGCTCTCAGGTAGTAGTTTCCTCTCTTCCACCCTGTTCACTCTCTTTACTGAGGCGGGGTGCCGAGACAGGGGCGGTCCCGGCGCGGAGCCCTGTGCCCTCCTAGGAAAGCGGGGCTCTTAGCGCCATACGCTGCCCAAGCGGCGCCTCTGCAGTTCATGCAGATTGTATTCACCTCTCTGTAGTTGTAAAACAACAGTGGGTCCAAGAATCTCAAGACTGACGCAGCTGCAAAGATTCAGCCTGACAACTGGCATTGTACTTGTCTAAATTTGTTAATATTATCCAAATTGGCACACGCTTGCCTTGATGAAGATTTTGTATCCGCCCTTAAAAAAACAATCTGTGTTGAATGACTGATTGATTGAACATGGCTCTTTGAGGTTCTTGGACCCATCATCCTCCTTATCTGCAGTAGCCTGTGTAGTGCTCTCAGTATATCTAACCGTCTCTCTCTTTGGGTAAATCAATCATGTTTTATGACTCAGCCTGTGCCCGTGTCCCGAGCCTGCCCTAACTAGACTGCTGTTCACATGTGTAGGACCTGAAAGATTTCATGAGACAAGCTGGAGAGGTGACATTCGCAGATGCCCATCGCCCCAAGCTCAACGAAGGGTAAGACGCCTCACTCATCTGCTTTGTGAAGAAGCATAATTCAGATTCCAAGTCATAATGTTTTCTCTGTGTTTCTACAGGGTTGTTGAGTTTGCCTCTTACAGCGATCTGAAAAATGCCCTTGAGAAACTGTCTGGAAAGGAAATCAATGGCAGGAAAATCAAGCTCATCGAGGCAGCCAAGAAGAGGTGAGTTGTCGGCTGGCGCCTCACTCCACTGAGCCCATCAATCGCATCCTTGAGAAATTAGCCCATTGTGGTTGATGCATCATTTGTTAAAGCTGCACTAGTCAAGGTTCTTGTGTAAAAACCGACCCATTGCCAGCCTAAATCACAAAGTGGGGCTGCAACAGAGACGAGTGTTTCTAGGGATAATTTCTAGGGATGTAACGGAAGTTTGTGGCATGACATTATGCAATGCAAAAATTTTTAGATTTCAGCTGCAGTCTAATATCTAAGAAAAGACATTCAAAAAGGTCTGTCTTGCATTGTTTGCACACTTGCAGTGAGCCCAGCTGAACTCACTACTGTGCAAACGTAGCAGGAGACAAGAAAGACTCAGGCGAAACTGAAATTGAGAACGCTCCGTCAAGTTTCTAGTCTGCTGTGTGGCAGCATTTTGTGTTTCCAATTAAGGAAGAAAACAGCAACAAGACAAAGATAGTTTATAAGTATTGTATGAGAGCCTTGCGTTACAGGTAGCACTGGCAACACACTGCACCGTGTACGACAAAATGGAAAAACTCCAGTTGCCAGTACCGGTATAGGGGTAAATGTTGCGGAGCTGAATCTCTTCGCATTTTACTTTTCTAGTAAGAAACTGTATCTCTCATATCTCATGTACTGTATATCTATATAATGTAACGTTACATCCCTAATAATTACTTGTGTTGTTAGGGATTAGGGACATGATTTTTGGGCAACCAACCTGCAAACCTGACTAGTGCAGCTTTAATGTTGCTCCCAAACCCCCAGAAAACAATATTTCATGTTCAGTCACAGAGGGAAAGAGTGAGCGGTGAGTTATCAGAGCATTTGACAGCATTTGACATGAAACAGTTGTGCAGTCGTGTTTTCTGCAACTCTGGAGACTTTCCAAAATTCAAGCTTTGTTTTTGTGGGAACTGTGATCAGTGCTTTTATTTTGTCACGCCTAACTCCCTGTGCACCTGCTGTACTCAGCAGAGTATCTCCAGATTACAGTTTGTCCAAAATGCCGCAGGCAGACTGACAGCATTTTAACCCCATTTTAGCTTCACTTACTTTGCTACCAGTGTAATTTAGGATTGATTTTAAAAATTGTATTGATTCCCCTTAAGGCAGATTTGGACTAACACTTAGCTATATCTGAGCTTTTAACCCCTTTTGAGCCTAAGCACAGTCTGAGACAGCACTGTTGTAGTTGTTCCACAGTCTAGATTTAAGACTACGGGTGATTGAACTTTCTAGCCCAACAAACATTTTGAATGGATGTTGACACAATGGCCTGTACCGACATTGAAATCCAGTGTAAATACAGCATCAAAATGAAAGTAGTGACGGCGTCCGTAGTTATCTATAGTTGCTAAATCAGCAGCAGTAACTACATTTTATGTTTTTTAAATGTTAACGGTATTGATTAAGGTTTTTTTCGATTCCATATCAACCAAAATGACACCCATTAACACTCATTAAAACAATATACCATCAACTTATTGATAAGATAAACTTTGATTTGTCATTTCTTTCAGTTTTTATCTCCTAAAGCACGTTGTAACTGTGTTTTGATGACTGCTCTATAACTGAAGATTATTCTAACGTTCCTCTTCCTCTCTTCCCTCTCTTTCCCAGGTCAAGGAGTCGCTCCCGGTCCGAAAGCTCGTCCCGCTCGCGCTCCCGTTCTCGCGGTCGCTCCCCGTCGCGCTCCCCCCGCCGCTCCCGCTCCCGCAGCCCCGCCAAGGCCCACAACCGCTCCCGCTCGCCCAGCGGCTCCCCCGCCGCCTGCGCCTCCCCTCCGGCCCCCCGAGCCAAGGAGCCGGCCAAGCGCTCCTCCAAGACCAGCAAGTCGGCCACCCCGCCCTCCCCTCCGCCCGCCCAGCGAGCCTCCGCCTCCCGCTCCCGTTCGCGCTCCCGCTCCCGTTCCCGCTCTCCGTCTACCGACAGCCAACGCTAGAGCTGTGTTCACGTTACGTGGGAATCAATGGGAGAAAACGACTCGCTTGCTCAGTAGGAACAACTCGGAGGCGAACTCTTCTGAATGCCAAGACGGAGTTTTTCCACAGATGTTGGTTTGGTTTTTGCTGTTACTAATTATCCTCAGATTTACATACAAGGCAATGAGCAACGTGAATAGTAACTCAAATATTTAATAATTACTATAGGGCATTTAAACTTAATTTCATTGAATTATACTTTATTGTGAGTCATCTATTATTTTGAACCTTTACACCAAAAACTGATTTCTCTCACATATAAATAATAAATAAAAAACAAAAACAAATTGAATTCAGATTTTAAAAAGTCACACGAATCAGGTCCCGAGTTCCCAAGCTGAGGTGAACAGTGTTTTCAAGTAGGAAAGCTCGTATCTACCATTTTTCCCCATATGACGTGAATGCAGAAGAAGAAACGACGAGAACGCACACACACACACACACACACACACCCTATCCATGGTATTCTCATTACATCACGATCCATTTCTGGCCAACATCTGTAGTTTAAAAAAAGAAAACCCACCAAGATTGATGAATAAACGATGTGAGGACGTTAAGAATTCTCTGTTATGTGAACACACGCAAAAGCACATGCACACACACACTCATAGGTCATTTCGTGCTGGCGCAGATCAAGCTAGTGACCTTTTTGCTGTTGGTCATGGCCGCGCCTCGATTCACCAAAACAGGGCCATATACTCATTAATCTCTCCACCTGGAAGACACCTCAAAGAGGGAAGCAGTATTCCGTACTGGGCTGCATATAGATTGTTAGTGTTTTTTGTTGTGTTTTTTTTTTTGCTTATCTTTGGTAGATATGTCAATGGAAGAATTTTAGATTGTTCTAATGCTGGCCTGATTTCTCACATTCTCCACGCCCCTTTCAGCTCTTTTGAATGGTGTGTTCAAACTTTTTTTTTTTTTTGTCATTTATTTGATACGGAAGAGGATTAGGGCCACGTGAAAAATGTATTTGAGTTCTGACTTTAATCTCAGAATTCTGAGATTCAGAGTTTAAAGTGAGAATTCTGAGAATAAAGTGAGAATTCTTTTCCTGAGAATTCTGATTTTTTTTCTCAGAATTCTGACTTAAATCTCAGAGTTCTGATTAAAATCAATCTCAGAACTCAAATACATTTTTCACATGGCCCTAATCCTCTTCCCTAATTTGACCTACCTACCACAGGCGCTGTGCGAACATTATAACCTAGAATGCTTGCATTTGCTTTGGTTTTGATCACTATTTGGACTCGGACTATTTGGAAATTGATGATCGGATGATTGAACATGTTTCTGCATTTGCGCTTCGAGCTCAGATATGAACCACCATCACGACCGGTCGGCAGCTTCAATATCATGAATTCTGTGTAATTATGCGCATAGTTCCGCTAGTTAAAAGTTAAAACAGTTGTACAGTAAGATAAGTATGTTGATTTAATGGATCTAAGTTTTCTTGCAGTGACTGTTAAAACTTTTATTTTTTTGCGGGAGGGGGGGCGTTAATGCTTTCGAGGATCCAGTAATGCTCTTTAGTTAAAACACTTTGAAATGCTGTTGCCTACATAATGCAGTTTTTTTTTTTTAGTTTTTTTTGGCATTGTATTGAATGTTTTTCTCAGTTTCGGGGTATGGTGTACAGCAATGTAAACTTCTTTTTTTTATTACAGTGTATAAACGTGATTCCAAGAAGACTGTTGGTACTGTGACTAATGTTCCTGTGGTTCAAATGAGTAAGAACACGTAGACAAGAGTTTGGGAAATAAAACATTTTGTACTCTTAATGTATAATTTTGTTTTCAGTGATAGATATGATGGACATTTGTATGGTATAGAAAAAATGGACATAACCAATAAAACAATTTTAACAAAATAAAACATTTTGCGTACATCAGTGCTTTATAATAAAATCACGTTGACAGAGAGAAATACTTTTTACAAGTTCTGTCAACATTTCAGAATATAGAATAAAGTAGTAAAACTTAATTTAAATTACTACAGTAAGATCTTAAATGACAGCACAAAATGGCTGCAGTGCATCAATAGATCTCTTCCACGTGTTTCAAGTAGTACAGGAGCCTGAGAGTGAATAAAGTGCCCTGTTTTGTGCTGATTCTTTTGGAGTTCATACTGTTAGAAGTGGGGAAGGTTTTATGAGGTCCATCCATCATGCAGTGGCATCAGAAAGCTCCTTCACCACCTCCACAGTAGTGGTGGCCGCTGGCTGGTACATTTCTCCTGTAGGTCAGACAGCAGAGGGGGTGGAAGAGCAAGCACATTGCGTAGAATACAAAATGCAATCTGGCTGAGTTAAAGTCACAGTGAAACTGTTAGTGTGAAGTATTTCCAGTTGAGACAGGATGTTGGGTCAGGACATAACGCGAGGAGGGCTCATTCAAAAGTATAAACCAATGGGATATCAGGGAGAGAAATGCGGTTTTATTTGATGGAGGGTGGAGGGGTGGGGTCGTTTTTTATGGGGATGGTTTTATTGGTTGGAATTTTTATGTACGCCTCCTGGTACACAATGTCCCCACTAAAGATTATTCTGAAATGAAAACACAAGAAAACATCTTTTTTGTCGTTTTTTTTATTTTTTTACATAAATTGTCAAATAGGTGTATGGTACGATAGATAGTTTGAATGAGCTAAAAAGGCGAAGGTCATTTTTCATTCCAGTGTGACTTTAAAGCAGAGTAGAGCCTCACATCTCAGATCCAGCATCTCAAATATCTAAAGTGACCAGTTAACATATGATTTATGAATAACAGGACAGAATAATCTTAACACCCAACAATAACTAACCAACCCTTCTTTGAATAGCTGTCCTGAACTGTAGTGGTGTAGTGGGGACCATTCTTCAGAGAGGAAAGTTTGGTGTATGTTGTAAAGATTTTTGAGACTGTTCCCCTTGCCACGTTAAATAGTTTTGCAGTTTTTGTGACTGATACCTCTGACTCTCAGACCTCAGTGAGTTGCCTCATGTTCCTTTGAAAACTCATGTATAAAAGTGATAATTGTCAAACTTTCTTTTAAGGTGACATTGTTAATTGGCAGTCAACTTCATGTGACTCGCCTCCTGTAACAGTGATTTGATGTCTTCAAAGCTAAAGTCCTTTTTCATGTGGTGTTTCCACTATTGTGTCCACTCCCTGCAATGTTGTGGTGTGAAAACATATTTTTTTAGTTTTTAAAACTTTAGCTTTAGCTGAAATTTACTTGAGTTAATGTTTCATATTTGCTCGATAAGCACAAATTTCAGACAGTTTGACCATTAAAACTGTTTGACCATGATCTACGACATACAGTCCAAGATTAAAACTACAATCTTAGTCTTGGATAACACGTAACAGGCCTGTATTTCCTTTTAAATAACCCATTCAACCTTCAAAACACGCCATTCGTACCTCTCTGCTGGCGCCTGAACCTCTGGTAACACCTGAACAGCACGATGAGCACCGCCGCCTCCATCAGCTGGAAGGTGATGTAGACCATGGGGAACAGAAAGAGATGGCCCATCACGTCTGGAGGAAAGGCCACTTTCAGGATGGTGGAGCACAGTTGGATGTTCTGACAGCCCGTTTCCATGGCAACAGTCCTCCGCTCCCTGAGGGAGAAAGACTTATCCATAACTCACGGAAACATAAAGCAAAGGCTCATGATTATTTCATGTGCCGTGACATGACTAACGGGACATAAATAGTGTTCACTGCCAGAGTCAGGATCAGTATCAGGGGCTCTCCTCGTGACTTACGATCCGTTGAGTTTGAAGACGTAGGAGAGGATGTATCCGAAGGTGTAGCCTATGAAGGGCATGAGAGCGGCGATGGCCATGAGTGGACCGGACAGCACCACCAGGATGGAGCTCTTAACGGCGACGCTGGCCAAGATGCCGATCACCACCACAGCTACCATCATTATGGACAGACCTACCTGGGAACAGCAGGACAAGTCAGACCGTGGATTCACTTGGGTCATTTTCTGTGATCAAGGGTGTTTTCACATATAGGAACCAAACTCAGGCCTTTATAAGTGAACCAGCTGCATATGAACTCTGTTCACGATGTAAGTGGACTTACAAGTGGACTCAGCTCTCTTTTCTGGTCCACAAGCATCGATGAGATCTCTGACCACTTGTTGTTCACACCGCAACTCCTTCAGAACTCAGACCCCACCTGTGTAACGTTCAGATTGCATGAATCAATCGGACCACAAAATGGACTACAAACGGACCACAAACGAACCGAACTGAGACTACCTCCTGTGGTGGTCTGAGTTTGGTTCGTTTAAGAGGAGTCTGAGTTCATTTGGCATGTTCATATATGCACAAACGATTGCTGAATCATTGGACTGAGGCCACTTGAGAGGCTGAAACGGACCAAGTGTGGAAAAAACCCCAAGTATTGACTGGAGGGGTAAAGATGTCCACCTCACTATAGCAGGCCAGTCTAGCCTTCTGACCTTGGTGATGGTCTTGGAGTACTGCGGCCGGTAGTAGTTGACGAGGATGCCGATGCCGCAGGGGATGAGGGTCAGGACCAGGGCCAGGATGATGTCCAGGTAGGGCACGGCGTCCTGCAGGTTGGGGAAGCCCTGGCAGTACAGGAAGAGCAGCAGGGGCATCATGCCCAGCGCCAGCACTGTGGAGCAGGAGGTCATCACGATGCTGGGGGAAGAAGACGGGGAAAGAAATTCCCTGGTTCGTCATTTTCAGTCTAGTTAAGGAGGTAAACAGTCCCATTGTGCTGGTACTATAGGACCAAAATTCATCCGAAAATTCCAATGATTCCAATGATTTCAAAGAGTTAGTCATACTGAAATTAAAAATGTATTGTATTTTTATATCAAAATCGCATTCCTTTTACTACCTGAAAACATCTTTAGTGGTGACTTTGTATACCAGGAGGCAACATAAAAATTCCATCACAATTCCCTTCACCCCTCCCATCCCAATAATGTTTCTCTCTCTAACAGACATCCTATTGGTTTACACTTTTGAATGATCCCGCCCCTTGTTATGTCCTGCCCCAATAGCCTGTTTCATTTGTATGAGAGATTTATAGGTTTTTACATTGTCGCTGTGTACCATTACCTTTGAGGAAAAGTTGTTTTTAGAACGTCCTTTGTCTTGACAGTATTAGGTTTTTGATTCATGATTGAATATTTTCTGCGAGGCATGAGGCTACAGCTCGCCAGCCCTTTGTAACAAGGTTTATGGCCCCCATTCTGTCCCGTTACACAACAGCAGAGTTGAGCAACAGTGCTGATGCTGCGTGACCATGACATGCTAATAATGGGATCAGTGAACTTGATCGTGTCTGCAAAATTGCTCAGAAATATGATTGTTTGTCTGTGAATGTGGGGTTTCTTGAACTGTTATTTGCCAGTTTCAAACCAAAAGAAAAACAACATGGCTCAAATTGACTCATTTACTGTCAGTAAATGCCTATCTCCCTACAAGAAAACTGGTATCTGTAATAATGAAGGGTAATTTTCAAGGAATTATCCGTTCTCTTTTGGGAATTTCGTGAAATGACACAAAAGTGTATCAGTATTTAAAAGAATTTGTCATTGTTTTAGTGTGTTTTAGTCATTAGTGCAAAGCCATACTGTCAGCCAGATAAGATCCACATGCATCTGATAGAGATGGAATGTCCTGAGTAACTTGGCGCCATAAAGCTGAAGGAGGTGAAGGAGGAACCTAATGGGGTGAATGGCCTGGCGGTGGGAAATAAAACAAAATAAAAAAAATAAAAAACATGTGGGAAGGGGTTTGTTATGGCCTTGTTATGATAATACCACAGCTTTATGATCAGGTGGGTGACGACCAGCAGGTCATTCAACTCTAATAATAGGGTGAGTGCCTCTGGTAATGAGGTGACAGCATGTGCTTTAATTGGAACAGCATCATCGCTTACTGTGCTGTTTCAGAAAGTCACACAGGTTGAGGTTATTCAACTTTGCCATAAATGAGACAGCTGATAATGCATTTCTAGTAATTTATTACGTACTATCACAGCCAGATTTAAGCCAGAAACTGTTATATTTTCATAAAATGGGCCAACACATCATTTACCTACTACTACTGTCCACATACAGTATATTTTATGTCTTTGAGATATGTAGATGGGCAGTTTTAAGCCTTGACTAACGGTAATCTTTGGATTATGAAATCAATCAAATGTGTGTGTGTGTGTGTGTGTGTGTACCTGAGGTTCATGTCCCCCTGCAGGGCCAGGGCCAGCAGGTTGGACAGGTTTCCCCCAGGACAGCAGCCACAGATCAGCACTGCTACAGCCGCCATCGAAGCCAGCTGGAACACCTGCAGCATGTATCGATAATCAGCTGGCTTACATTCATACTGATGCTGATGCTGATTTTTTCCTTTCAAAATGCACAGCAATAAAGAATACAGCACTGCATAAAGGGGGGAAAGGGATTGAGGAAAGCAGGTAAACAAATAACAGATGAGTAATCAATAGGTCATGCTAAACAAGATTTCATAACTACATAGATCAATAGATAAAATTGAATTACAAGGACAAAAAATAATAAGGTGTTAACATCAGATCAAGACCCAAATGTCCACCATACTAACATGCATTCACATACATTTATAACTAGAATGTCATAGAATTACTCATCAACTCCCACATATAAAACCCTAGATACATATAACAATATTTACATATTGATATTGATATTTAACTACTCTGGCTTTGTGTCAGCTCAGTGTTCATGAGCATGAATATTGTTTAAATCATTGCTATGGGGCATTTTTGTTACATTGCAGCAGAGAGAGCCAGAGTTCACATGCTCCCTGTATAATAAAGTAATACTAAGCAATACTAACCAGCAATACTAACCTTAGCTAAGGCGAAGGCTGTGAGAGGCATGACACCATACTGGGCCAGCAATGCTATTGCCACTCCCTTGGGTTTCACTATGTGGGCCTGGAAAGAAGAGAAATGATTTAGAGCAATGCACCTTTTATTCCAAAATGTCCACATATCTTAAGCATAGATACGTTCCATCAATGTATGGACAGAGCGCAGCCGAAATCACCTTGATCTTGGACACCTCCATGGTGCACCCCAGTGATATCATGGTGATGAAGAGGATGATGACCATGAGGATGCTGATGATCTTGTCCAGCACTGGCGAGATAAGAGGCACGAAAGAAGCGCTGCTGTTAGCAGCTGTGGTGTTGAAGAAGCTGTCATTGTACGACAGATCTGGATCAGAGAACACGCCCTCTGTGTATTCCATGGGACCTTCCAAGCAGGACCAGCGCTTGAGATACTGAGTTGCAACCTTCCATACAGTCAAAGAGACACAGGACAGAGAGGGAGATATGAGAATCAGTCAACAGTCAAATTATAAGGGTCTATCTAGTTGGAGGGCATTTCTGAGATACTGCAGCGTCAAAGATTTGACATCCCAGCCTGCAAAACTTTACCTTTTTAAATATTTAACTCCAAAATGTCCTTTTTTTAAAAAAAAAACAGCACTACACAAGTAACATTCAAATATGCTGAATATGTGGATAACTCAATTTTGAAAGAAAAAAAAAGTCAGATAGAACCTTATAACTCCAAGCAAGATTGAGATCATGACATGGATTAAGCACCCAGCAAACCCCAAAACCTTTTTGCTTAACCAATCCAAATCCTCTCTAAGTCACTGCTTGCCCTTTGGTTCAGTGAGTGTGTTTTGACAAGATATGTGACAGGCTGAGTGCAGATACATCTGAACATCACGTTTCAGTTATATATTCTTGGTATTTTGGGTTGTATTTTTATAATAACTCAACTCAACTGTTCTGTCAACTCGTTTTGTGGGCTGCTGTCTCTCCCTGCCATAGACTTCATCATTGTGGCACATCACCCCCATTTCAGTCCCATCACTTTCTGACAGTTCACAGACAAAAAACTCTACTTGGCCTCCTCCTCATAGCTGCCCTTTGACTCTGTGTTATGGAACAACAGCGACTAAAGGTCCAGCAGCTACAGGAAAACACACTCAATCCACTGAAGAAATGTCTTTCTGGAAGGAACTGAAGGTTTTCTCACTGCTCGGCCGATTGTTTTTCATCAGACAAGATCATAATACAGCATGGTTCATAGTACACATTATATAGTCCTGGAGTGAGAACATTTGACCTGATAAATCTATAGATTCCTTCACATTTACAAACCTATTTTATCCATAGAAGATACTCCTTTTAAATGTACCATATTTCTGCAGTTTTAGTTATCCTCAGTCACTTTAACTCAATCTGGTTCATCTGTAAATGAAGAAAAAAAGGCCTTTGCTTGCTTTCTACCTCTCTCTCTTTTTTTTCTTTGATGCCAAGTTACAACTCCTTCTCCCAACAACCACATCCTCCCTACACGCTCCTGCCGTGTGAGCGCTGTGCAGACAGATGACTTTCGCAGAATTTTTCATCTCTTTTTTTGCCGTGACAAGAAAATACCGTATCAAGAAAACACCATATCACAACACAAACACTGTCTCTCCCTACGGACGAAAAGACGAGAGAATTCACTCACTTCTCAGCTACTCCGAAGGTGAGAATTGCACACCTATATTCTCAGGTGCCACTTTGCACAAAATAGAGGAAAAACCCCAAGTGGGACCCAAACACTCACTCCCTGACAGAATTTGTCATAACACTCCTACGCTCCAGATCACATCGTATTTCATACACCGTGTTATTACCTTGTGGGTTAGAGGTTCCTCTCCTCGTCTCTCTGAGATAAAATACTGTCAACTCCTTGTGTGTTGCCGCTCTCTTTATATGACTCCATGTTGAAATCTGGGTAATTATTATCATAAATATCAGTGCATATTGGTATTATGGCCCACTCGCCTCCCTCTTATCTGTGCTTTGTCCTGGAGAGATATCCAGCTGCAGACAGTGGGCCCAATTTAGACCGGCCTCATCAGCTCTAGCATGAGTTGTGAACATTGACAGGAAGCTGGTAAGCAAGAGTCGACATGCCACACAGGATAAATGTTGTATAATTGCACCAAAGATTCTGATAAATATGAACAATTTGTGATATAAGACATATTAGGATATTTTAGTTCATGTTAGTGCATTGGATGATCTTTTATGTCATGTGCACGTATGTAAGTGGATCCCTATTATTATCCATGAAGTAGAGCTTGAACTTCAATAGTGAAGCACATGAGATCACCCAATGCTATAATGATGAGAAATATCATATTCACGCCGGGGTCTTGCCACTAATGTGTCTCTGTGATTAGGCAGACATGCAGTATCGACCTGATGACAGATGGAGGGTGCTGGCTGTGCAGAAGCGCCATCTAGTGCACACTTCTTCTTCTTCTGCAGCCTGCAGGCAGCACAGAGAGGAAAGTGAGACAGTAGCCTACAAGAAAGCTCTTCAGTTTTACCTGTACTGCTTTGATGAAGGTGAGACAGCAGGATATCAAATAACGCTTAAAAATAAACTCTATTATGTTGCTGTTATGAATGGAAAACGGTTCTTGTGTTTTTGTGTGATCATCATTCCTAACCAAGTGTCGGCCTCGCCATTATTCATTCAGAACATCTTACAAACCAAACTCCCTTACTCTATTTTCAGTCTCACTCACCAACTGGGCCAGGCGGTGGTCAGATAGGCAGACAGCGTCCACACTGCTATATGATGAAAGATGGTGAGCACCGCTAATGTAGCCATAACCCGACCCAAGGACGTTCAGGAAATTGTCTTCTTTGGGTGCAGAAAAAAGGGCCATGTCACGAGGCAATGCCAGTCTACAGAGTATCCATGGTGCAGCCAGACCACTCCTGGTCACTCTCCTTCCGAATGCCCTCAACATCTGCAAGAGAAATCTGATGAGCACTTCATGGCAATAGGGGTCACTGTGTGAGGAGAGACCTGCTGAATATACCTGTATATACCTGCATCATCAGGGAGCCGGGGGTGCAGTTTACTGGTTGATAGTGACATTGACCAATATGGAACTCCTCACCGGACAAAGCACTTGAAGTGGAAGGGATGGCAGGAGATTGCTAAAAGGCGTACCTGTCCCATCAAGAGAAGGAGTTGCATGTATGGCTACATACAGGGCCCGACCACATCAGGGCTTATAGTGACCCAGGACCATAGGGGAGTCCAACGTTCAGAGGGACGAGAATGGGACGACTGCCTGGTGGCACTCAAAGCTGGATGCTGGGCCTCAGAGAAAGCAGAGGCTGTCATCCAGATGGGACAAGTGGTCGTCCATATCCATATCATTGGTCCCTAGTGAAGTCTGCACCTCCACGCAATGAAGACGATAGCATGGAGGAAGCAGAAGGGAATGTCGTAGATGGACCTGTGACTGGCATCGGTTGCCACTGTGGAAATCCCCCTAAGAGGAAGTGCTCTGACTTGTTTACCAGTAACCATGATGAGTCATACAGAAGCTGCTCAATTGTTCTCATCTGAATATGCAAATTATGTCCCTACCCCTCTGAGAGTATAAAACCTGGGCGTTGCTTGTTGTTGCTGGGCTAGACCAGTCTTTAGCATTATTTCACTACAGCAAATATCACCCTCTTCTTGAAGCAAGTCATGTTTCACAATTTACAAACCTTTAAAAGAAATTAGGAACATCAGTGCTACACTGCTTCAGTTTTCAAACCTAACACTCCGAACAGTTCATTGAAAAATTACTTGAACTGGCCTGGAACCTATGTTCATCTAAAGCACTTTATGGGCACGGCAAAACTACTTTACCCTTAATCCGATGGTACAGATGACAGTGCACCCCCCGCCCCCCACCATTCCCAGTCATAAGTCATGCGTAGGCAGCAATGGCAAGAACCATTAAAAAATCCCTAATGGTGACTGAATACTGGGGCCCTTCCGATGTAGTCTGCAAAATGCTGGAAAGGGGACAAAAGGAGGGCATTTTTAAAGGTTTAACAGGCCAGTTCTTCTTTAAGGACATAGGGGGGAGGGGATGGGGAGGGAGGCTCTGCCTGGATTGATCAGCCCCTCTATAATTACAGGCCAGCGCTCGACATGCCTGGGTTTTACTACCTGTCTCTCCCTCCAGCCCCTGACAGTGTCAGCCGGAGCTAATCAATGTCTGCTGCTGATGAGCTCTCTGCAGCCTGAATATCACGGACTGATAGGGCGGTAAAACGCATCATAACTCAGTAGGTCCCGTGGGTGGATGCGGGGGTGGGTGTTGGTGGGGTCGCGTTAAGGGTGTGGTGAAAACACAGATGAGAAAACCTTGGTTTCAGTCCGGATCGCCTCATGATTCATTCCTTGAGGTCATTTAAATGCAATTGTAACTCACAAACATATCACACCATGCTTTAGAATGCAAAACTAAATTTGAAAAAACAATATGCACGATTCAAATCAAACCAAAGATACTAATTCCAGCTTAAAAAGAGGTATACGATCGCGGCTTTAACCATGCGTTCAGCGTTTTCATCTCCCCCATCTCACTTCCGCTACGCCTGTCACATAAACATCAAGCGAGACGGAGTGGCTTTGCAGCAGCGGATGCATTATTGAAGCCCCGGCCTTATTGTGTTGTCATCCCTTAAATAGGCTATACTGTTACGGGCCTCATTTCTGGGTGACCCTGTTTGTCTCTGCTGCTGCGGGACATATAGAATATAGAAGAGGGCGGGCAGGAGGGAGGGAGAGTGAACCCGGGGAAGAGAGAGGGAGACAGAAAGTTGGGGGGGGGGGGTCTAGACGGAGGAGGAGAGGGGTAAGTGGGGAGGTAGATGGAGGGAGAGAGGGGAGGAGGAGGGTCATGGCTGGAAGGGCGGCGGTGTTGCCAGCAGCTGCTGTGGCCTCTTGACCTGCCGGGGGAATGGATGAGGCTGCTCTCGGCCTTGTTTTTACACATTTGCTGATCCACTGTCGCAGCGCAAATAATCCACAGTGTAAGCTCCTTATCTACAGCACAATTTTGCGAAAAAAAAAAGAAGCCCAGATTATTTGCAATTTGTTCCAAGACCAACCCCCCACCCGACATAACACATTTTTTACTAGCAAGATGGAAAAATGGTGTTAATAGCCTGTGTTATAGAGGCTGGATTTCTTGAGTTCTGCATGCAAAATGCAAAAATAAAAATAAATAAATAAAAGTATTAAATACTCAAATATTTAATTGGTTGTGTCTACTGCGCTTTTTTGTCCAGTAATGTGACTTTTAGACTTCATGTGATTGTGGAAAGAAAGAAAGAAAGAAAGAAAGAAAGAAAGAAAGAAAGAAAGAAAGAAAGAATACTGCTCCGTGAACAAGCTCCGTTTCAAGGAAGGGAGGGAGGAATCTCCTGATTGGTGCATTTTCGTATGTATCTGAACTGGGCCTGTGTGTGTGTATTTGTTGAGTGTTATGTATTCATCAAATCCACGTGTCTCGACCATGGCTCTATTTCTGGCCCTACTGACATACAACTACGACTTGAACTACAGTTCCCATAATGCGTCTGGAAGTAAATGACGTTGCGGTGTCGCAAGCAACATTATTGACTCCTGGATATTGTAGTTTGCAAACGAACATTTCGTCGTAAGTAAATCACATTTAAGTAATTTAGTGGTGTGTTTTCATTGTGTTTCACTCAAAAAATGGATATTCGAATGTTTCTAAATCGAAAATCCGCCAGGAATCAAAGTTTGTTTAAAAGCTACATGGAAACAATGTCTATGAAACTACAAGTCCCATAAAACCCCGGGACATCGCGCATGCGTGTTGTGGAGCAGCAGCTCTCCGTGTGGAGTGAAGTCACGTGGAGACAGTCGTTGAATCCACCTCGGTTCTGTCCAAACAGAACGGGAGCTGCTAGCAGTCTGTCTGTTGGAGTGCTGCTCGGTGCTAAACTGATTCATGTTGTTTTTCAGTCGCCCGTTCCTTTAAACTAGACTATTTCATCGAAGAATGAGTGATAACGATGACATCGAAGTCGATAGTGACGTGAGTATGGCCACTTTTAGTTTTTATGGATGTTATTTTGGTAGCTGGCGATTTAGCAAAATTAGCTGCTCAGCTAGCGTTAGCTACAAGTAAGCAGGCTAGCTTTGCTTTCTGTCTGATAAGTCATTTTTGAGGCTGTCGGGAATTTAGTTTATTGGTAAGCAATGCTACGCTATCTTGATCAAGCGCTTTGCTAAATCTCACACTTATTTTACATTCAAGTGACTTTAGCGAAATAGTAAGATTTGGTGAACAATTGTGGCTACAATTGTACTTTTTGTTCTGTTTCTTTGCAGGAAGAATCACCGAGATATCACTGTGTGGTGCGTAATGATGGGGGAGATTTGTTCCCAACGTCGAAAATTGTTAACTTGTTGAAAAGTTATATATTTATCACATTCTGCTCATTTAGTTATTTTATCGTTGGGTGAGATTGCATTATGGAGGTTGATATTGAGAGGGAATATGAAACTACTGGTGCATTGTGGAATTACGACAATACTTGGTGAAATTAATATGTTTGCACGGCGATGCATGCCAAGTTGAGTCATTTTCTGTAGCACTGAACTACTTAAGGTTATCCATGCATTTCTGATAGTGCAGCGATTTTACAGCGATTGTGCATCAAGCTAACGTTAGTGCAATGCAGGGTATCCCCCATCATATGTGTACGCGGCCATAGGGAGTTGGTGACACATCTATATTTAGACCAAAGCCTTATCGTGCTAGAGGAGCTGTATTGGTTTTTAAAAAAATACTACAAAGCTTTCTTTGCTTGGTGGCGACTGGATTGCCGCTCCGACCAGCTTTCCCGGCGATTCACGGGGATTCCGCTCGTGATCAGTTTCGCTTTGCAAATCAGACATCTGGGTCATCTCACTTAACGAGAGACCACTCGCGTTTATATTCCGTCGATGATGTTTTTGTAATGAAAATCGGTGGCGACAGTAAACAGAGCGGCAGCCGCGCCTGCATCTCGGACAAGCTGTCGTGTCAGGAAGGGTGCTGCGGGATGTTTTCCTGTGTTGCAGCCAGTGATTAGAGCCATCTTCTCTCGACAGGCCACTGAGGGCTGGCAAGCTAAATGAATGACGTAGCCGCATCGCATACCGGCGAGAAAAACACCCTGCACGACATACTTAATGCACAGCAGAGCATGATGTCTCACCCCCGGTCAAATAGCCAAATTAACTGCAAACTGTAAATGCAAAAGGGCCATTTAGGCAACGCCAGCATCAATTTGTAGCAGTATGCATTACTGACACTCTTATTGTACAGGGCAATCAGACCTTTTCTGCTGCTGCCCTCCAACAGACCTCAGGCCACTCTCTGTTCACTGGGTTACTTTTTGCTTTGTTGCAGCTGAGCTCTTAACAGCAGACCCGATTTCAATTCAGTCACTGTTCTTATTCGATTCAGTTACTAAAGCTATAAGTATTTCACTCGATGCATACATTGAGTCTCACAGCGCTGTATGCCTTTGTAAGTCAGGCAGTTGCTTCCGGTTTGGCCTACCCAGTCCCTAGGGAGTGGGAATGTGGCATAAACAACTGCACACACGCAAACAAATGTAGAGAGAAGATTCTCTTGCGCTAATGATGGGTGCAACATAGTAAACATGGATAAATAGGTTTCCAAAGCTGGATAGTTGGCCTTAGTTTAGCGGATAAGGTATTGACAGTCCAGTCTGAGTGGAATGGGTGCTGATCGCTCAAGACCTGCATATGTCATGCATTAGGCCTAGTGTTGGGACTGAATATTGCCTCAGGGCAGGAAATGAGAATACATTTTTTTAAGGGTTTTGTTTTTTGTAGACAACGGTCGCATTCAGTTCAGAGCTTCCTGTTTTCTTGTTATTCCTATCATTATATCCCTTTTTTTTTTTACGTCGGCTGCTCCTGACCACCTCCAGTGTAAGATCTTTTTTTCACGTTCTCCACCGGTCTTACAATAGACCAGGTTTTCATGTAGATAATGCAATGAGACCATTGGGTAGCCAGGAAGCAGCAGCCACCAGCTCTTCCACTCGGCACCTGGACTAGTTATGTAATGCGTCTCGGTCAGGTATGAATAGAATGGAGGGAGCCGCTCAGCTCTGATGCAGTCAGCAAAAGGTATCGGTTTTATGGACTGATAATGGTTGCGCTTAGGAAATTGGACACCTGTTTTTTGAGGTGTCTGATCTGATGTGTGTAGCGACCCAGATACCATGTGTCTCTCACAACCAAGGCAGCAGCTAGAGAGGCTGCCGGACGTCTCTTAATGAGTGGAAAGACCTGTATTTTATGAGGCAGTCACCATTGTTGCTGCACCCTTACGGGATTAGGAGTCAGTAATAATATGTAACTGTTGTCTGATGCAAACTCATATCTACAAAATGTATGCTTTTTAATAATTGAGAAAACAATTTATACTTTTCAGCTAGTACCCATGTGTTTCTAACATTGCAAAATGCGTTTTGAATGGGCTTCTTGGGTTCTCACCAAACTTGAAACTTGCTTGGCACATAGAGAAGAATGTAGACTTTTAATTAAGGTAGGAAAATGATGAACACTAAAAGTTTGATTTCTCGACGACACCAGCAAAGTTTGAATTCTGTTTTAGGGTATATTTTCATTTTGGCGTTTCTGTCCCATACAGAAAGCCAACCACTTGCCCCCACAGGACATATCCTTTATTCATTGGAATGGGGCATATGAAAATGGCTGCCAGACTCATAATTGCACATGCCATCGATACCAGTCATCTGTTTGTTTGTGCTGGGGTCAGTGGAGGGAGTGGAGTCACGCCTCAATGTTATGAAGAGGCACATGGCCCTGGTGGGAACGCCTCCCCTGGATGGTTTGTGGCTGTTGTGCAATAGGCTGCAGGAGCAGCTGTCTCCATGCTAGCGAGACTTACCCTAGTGCCTAATCACAAAATGGGCTTGGTGGGTAATATGCAGTGGCCTCCTAATGCAGGGCTCGTATTACAGCCTCGATTTCATAAGCCCAATGTATATAGCTTACCCTCTGGAGGTGGGGCTTGTGACTTGTTTCCTTTTTAAGCTATGTTGCTTACTATCAACCAGTTTAGTCAGTCAAGTCATCTTCAGTCTGGTGTTGTCCTTGCGGATGCTTTTGTTGTATTTACAACAAAGGACGTGGTAACTGAGTCACTGAGATAAAATGACCACATATCTTCATACCTCGTCTCTCCCGTCTCTCGTCTCACAAAGCTTGTTTTAACCTGTATGTTGTCTTGTGGTGGCTAGTTTGGCTTTTATTGTGAGGGACAAAATGAGTCAGAGGATGTTGATCTTGTGACTTCTACCTTGTCTCTCATCTGCCGCAGACTATGGCTTGGCTACATCATGCCGTTTCCCTGCTAATGTTTAGATTAGGCCCTGCTTTGTTAGATGTGTATGCAGCTAGATCCTGAGTTGACCTGGACAGAGTCTGATTTGGTGCTGGACTTATGTCCCAGCCCAGAGACACACTGGATTGGGCGATAGTTTGGCCAGAATCTGATCTGATTGGAGGCTGGGCTGGTTTGTCCTAAAAACAGGTCGAAATGCAGCAGCAAACTGATCTCCTGCCTGGCTCTGGTCATGTGATCATGGCAGCCATCTTATGCCTTTACAGTCTAATTGGAATGCAAATGTGTATTTGAAATTTGCAGCCAGTTGGATGCAGTGGCCTGACTGGTCCAAGCCTGTGTGTATTAATTCAGGGTGTATAAAACTGGGAATGAGTTATTGTGGTAGCCAGTTGCACGACTTGGCAAAAGCCATGAAAAATGTGGAATTTTATTTAGTGCAGCAGCAGGGCATACTGGAGAAGTCAAATGTTCCAGTGCAGAAAACAGACCGGCATGTCATTATCAAACCAAACAATTCTACTGATAAAACCCTAAACCTAGTGAAGCTACAGAAAAGAAAGAAAAGCAAAGCCCTAATAATCATTGCCTAAACCTACATTACATAAGGAAAGACCCTTGTAGTCTGTGAGTCAGTCTGCTGGTTAATTCAGTCAATGTAATCCTCATCCAGGATCTGCCAGCTTTGTCCTCCCACCCCTCACCCCATCTCACCCCATCTGAATGACTTGAGTGTCTTGACTTTGACCTGGACATGAATTAGATGGGCCACTCCTGCATGCCACTGCAGTGAAGGAGGCAAAATGCACTGGGGGTCGGCTACGGTCACAGTGACCGGGGGGGAGGGGCACAGAGCGCAGCACAACTTGTGGTGGTGAATACTGAACTAAAACAGGACTTGCATGCTGGCCTCTTACCTTGAGGAACCTGATTTGACTGACCATGGCTCTGCTGGCTCAGAGTTGGCAGGTTGGGGGCTCATCTCAGCAGTAAAATTGAAGGAATTACTCCTAAAATGATGTTTGTTTCCTATCAAAGTGGCCAGTAGGGAAAACGCTGCGTAGTAGTAGTAGTAGTCTAGTCTTTGTTGATTTTTGACTTCAGTTCTGCTGCTGCAATGATCCAATTTCTCTCATTAAAGTTTCATTTCATTTAATCTCACTCACCAGCCACAGCCAAAATTTACCAGTGTTTGCTGGTAGCTGGTGGTTCTTTTCTCACCTTGGTTGTGTGGCTGGCTGGGAAACCTCAGGGTGGTTTTATTTTATGCAGGAGTGAGTTATCATTGGTTTCACAAGAGCTTTACTGATCCATATTATAAATGCTGTTACTAGACTGAAAACTTGTGTGAAAATGTTCAAAATTGGATATATGTGCGCAATATTGGCTTCCGTCAGCTTCAATCCAAAGGTTTTTGGTATCGATCATCGGAAACCCATGTCGATGGAAGCCTAGTCCGTCTCTACGTGTCTGGTCCTTAACGGTACAGTGGGACCTGGCAGCAGGGCGGTGGTGTAGGTGCCTGAGGACGGCCGGACACCCGCCGTCCTCCCGCTGCCCACGCTGCCCTGCTGCCAGGCTGAAGGCCTTGTGACTCTCTCATTGCAGGCAGACAAACGGGCACACCACAATGCGCTGGAGCGCAAGCGTAGGGACCACATCAAAGACAGCTTTCACAGCCTCCGGGACTCCGTACCCGCCTTGCAAGGGGAAAAGGTTGGTAAAGCTTGGCCTGGGCCACTGCGGCCCTCCAGGCGGTCACACGGTCTCAGCACAGAGCCGCTGTTGGGAGTCGATCGGTTGTCTTAAAATGTTTTTGTGCTGTTTTGCAATGTGTTTGATAAAAGTTTGAAGAGCTAACATGTCTAGCTTATTTGTTAGTACCTACATTTAGTTGCATTGTGGATGTTTAATGAATGAATATATCAAATTGAATGTAAATGCATAGTATACAGTCATTTCTGTTATATGTGGTAAGTCTTATGATGATGAATGCTATTTTTCCTGAACATGTATACAGAGATGCAGATGTATTGACTTGGTTAATGTGTGTGCGTCAGCGGAGGGAAATGGTTCAAGAGACTAGGAAGAGGGCAGATGGTGGAAGAGTACAGATTGGCAGCAGCAAGACGGCACTGCAGTCTAAATACTTGGACCAGCGTCAGGAAGTTATTATGAGGAAATTTTGTCGCTCTTTTCCTGTTTTGACATCCCTGACATTGAGAGTATTTGGAGTGTGTTCAGTAGCTGGGCACACTGTTGTATTTTCCTTAAAAGACTAGAATTTAGTTCAAGGCGGAGGGTGGGGCTTGTAAGATGATGTTTGGTGATAACTGGGGTATACAGATGTAGTGTTGGGTTACTGTGTGACACCCCCATCCCCCCCCCCCCCCCCCCCCCCCCACACACACACACACACACACACCCCCAGCAGCAGCAGCAGCCCATAGTGCTAGTCTAGCTCCAGCTTGGGACCTAGACACTGTTTGCTTGCTAGTGAGAGGAAGCAGAGTAGAGGTGATGAATACAGATCACACCAATGCTGCTGTTGGATATTATTTCAATGAAAGGCCTGGACAAATTGCTTCTGGATGCTAGGGTAGTGTAGATTGCAAGGCTGCATTGATTAGGGAAGTTGCAAATGTAATAACTGTCAAGTCAAACCTAGGATTTGAAGCACAGCTTGACTGTTGCCCTCATAGAATTAGGCCTGCTTTCTGTTGCTTGATTTTTTAAGATGAGGAAGCCAACTGGTAGGTTTTGTCCACTAAGGGGCTGCTGCAGGACTTTTGTTTGATGTAACAGAGGCAAACACAACCGCCCTGACAGTTGTGTGCCAGGGTTACGACCTAGCTTGCGGATGTCAGACTGAAGTGTTAAAAGATTCCGAGAGGTTAAGAGGAGGCAAGTTGTGTGTAAACACACAGCGTTGTCCTAGATTCCCCGTAGCCTCCTGCAGTTGTTTGCCTCAGACAGACTGCGGCGTGGCGGCCTGTGGGCCTCTTTGTAGCGCTGTGACAGGAGTAAGGGCTTTGTGTTTAGAAATGTGATAAGGACACTGCAACCTTGCGTCATTGCTTTAGTTTTTCATTTGTCGCTGACAGCAATCTATCAAACAGGCGTCCCGAGCTCAAATCCTAGACAAAGCCACAGAGTACATCCAGTACATGAGGCGGAAAAACCACACGCACCAGCAGGACATCGACGACCTGAAGAGGCAGAACGCACTGCTGGAGCAGCAAGGTAAACTTAGGACCGCAATCCAAACCAGTTCAACTTCTATGTCTGACTACCCCTAAAGACCTCGCATGTCCTTCAGACTGTTCCTCAGGCTGGAGTCACACTACATGAATTGTAGGTCAATTATAGCCACGATTTAGCCATTACAACTACTTTTCAAGATCGGACCGAGTGGGCACTAAATCAAAACTTTAATTTCTTGCCTCCTAATCCAGTTGGGAACATCACGATTATTTCTAACATGTTTTAGCGACTCAAATCTGCAAAAGAGACCGGCAACAGCTAATTAGAGTTGAGCACAAGAGAATGGGTGGGGGATGGGATACAGGAAGTGCGGAAAGAAAAATGCTCCACTAGGGTTGTCGCGGTGGGCGGTGTTACCGGTGGCATACGGTCTTGGAGTCCACACCGGTGTTATTAGCCCCACACCGGGAATACCGTTATTTTGTAAAATAAAAGCACATATTCAGAGCTTCCATGTTCAAGTTAGGCTACTAAATGATAAATGGACAACATACTGATCATTAATATCTGATCACTAATGTGACAGATTAGGATGAATAGGATTAATTAATTGTCTTTACCTAGTGACAGTAATGTGTCCAGTACAATCCAATGGGAGCCTAAAGAAGGGCAATATGCCAGAATCTGCACTCACATTAACTCTCTGAGTGTTGAGCAGTGTTATAAATCTCTGATTAAAAACTGTTACGTTTACAAATGCCGTGATGCCCAATCTTTTCAGTCCGTTAAGGCATGTAGTGTGTCCCCAGCCTTACTTCATCACTGATTGTATAATTTTGAGACTGTTTTCTCTTTGCTGCTTCGCCTTGAATCTCATCATGTTTCTCTTCTGTGTGTGTGTGTGTGTGTGTGTGTGTGTGTACGTGCAGTCCGCGCCCTGGAGAAGGTGAAGGGCTCCACCCAGCTCCAGGCCAGCTACTCGTCGTCCGACAGCAGCCTGTACACCAACCCCAAAGGCAGCGCCGTGTCCGCCTTCGACGGAGGCTCCGACTCCAGCTCCGAGTCGGAGGCCGAAGAGCCCCCCAACAGGAAGAAGCTGCGCGTGGAGGCCAGCTAGAGAGCACAGCTAACCCCCTGGTCAGGGCGGGGCCCGGTGTGTCCGGGGGGGGGGGGGGACACAAGGGTGGGTGAGGGGGAAACTGCAGCCTTCAAAGCTCTCCCAACTCCCACCGGTGCCCTTCCCCACGCCCGCCCTGTTCTTCTCTCTCCTCCCATCTCTGGGTCTGGGTGGGCTCGCACTGGAGACTCTTGATCCCTCACCCCCCCCCTCTCCCACCAAAATCGTCTCTCTCCATCCAGTCTCTGAGAGAGGAAGGGGGGGGGGTTGGAAGTCAGCAGGGTGGAAGACGACTGCTAAAATCCATGTAGAGCTTTGTGTTTTTTTTTTTTTTCTCTTGATGTCCCCCCTCCTTTCCTATCTCTCTCTCTCTCCGTCTCCCCCTTGTTCTTTTCTTTGATTCTCCCTCATTGGTATTTCCCCCCCCACCCCACCCCAGCAACATCAACAATCCAAAACCCAAAATGAGGCAGCTTGGCTACTTAAGGACTTGATGCTTTTTGTACCCTCGATATAGTCCCTTCTCCCTGGGTTCTTTTTTTTTTTTTTGGGGGGGGGGGGCGTACTCCTCCAAGCACTGCTATATATATTTTTTCTTTGTTTTGTTTATTTTGTTGATTATTCTTGATAAGAACCTGTTTAGAATTTACACACACGCCTAGATGAATTGTCCTGGAGAAGTTGACCTTTTTAAAAAGAAAAAAATGAATTCAACATTTGTAGCCGACTTTTCCACTAAAGAATGTGACGACGCTTTGAAGCAAATGTTAAAGTGATACCCACCTCAGGCCCACTGGATTGCAGATGTTTTTCCATTTTGACACGTTTGTTAACCGAAGAGGAAAAAAAAAAAAAGAGTAACGTACAACTCCTTTGTTGAAATTGATGTTTTGAAAAAGAAGAGAAAATTCCTAAACTTGTATCGTATTTTGTCCTTTAGCTTGAAGTAGTGAATGACTTTAGATGGCTGAATACGTTAGGCATCTCAGTTTTATATATTACAAAGCATTGATTGGATGTTTTCAAGTTCTCTAAAGTATGTTATGCATTTTGTAGTATTCTCACAAGTCATGGGAAAAATGCCAATTTGTCACTTGTAGTTTTCCTTAAGGGTATGAAATAGGTATTGAATGTCAAAAGGTAGCTCCCGTTTTTTTTTTTTTTTCTTTTTTTCAGTACAGAGAAACAAAATAAGTCCCTGTTGATGTGTTGTGCTTTACACAGTAAAAATCAATGTTGCTGAGTCCCCCAAGGAAAAAAACGAGGCATTTTGCGTGTCTAGGAAATGTGTGTGTATGTATATTGTTTCCATTTTATTTCCATTTAGGAGGATATAATTAGTCCTAGGTCTTTGTTTGTCCGATTCCATTCCATGGAAATTACAGGTATGTTGTACATACTGCCAACAATTGTCTTGCAAGTTGAGGCCTACCTTTACTATGAGACTATAAAATAAACTATTTTATCCTTTAAAGTGCATCCTGTAGTTATTCAACTGTTGTACCTGAGCATTAAAATGTCAACCAATTGGAAAGAGGCAGTAGTGTAGTTAATGATGGGTTTCAACAGGTCGATCCGCTCACATTATGGAGCCGTTTCCGTGACTTACGTACCAGCTGTGCACCCAAAATCATTATTTCCTGTTTTGCATTACACAGATTAATGATCACAGAAAACAAATCAGCGTCACCACGCAAACCACAGCCAGCTCATCGCCCTTTTTCCCTTATTACTTTAACAGCCACACTGAGCTGCATAAGAGCACTCTTCATAAAACAGGGTGGAGTATTCGGTCAGGTCGTCTTTTTACGACCATTTGAAATGTGATGATCTGTGTGTTTTCTGTTGTGTCCTGAGACGACAAACACAACTTCAGGTTTTTCTGGTTTCTATTGATGCTGGTAGGCCTCTGGAATAAAGACCCATGGCAGAATATTGTACTTTCATGTCCGATTATGTAACATTTCTCCCCTTGCAATTATCTAGTGTTTTTTTTTTTTCTCCCTTCCTGGGGAGAAAAAACTGGGCCGGCTGATGGACTCATCTGTAAGCAACAGTCACTAGCGGACCCACTTACTCTACTTTGCTCTTCAATCTTTAATGAGTTTCAGGGATGGGATTTTTTTTTTACTGAATTATTTCCTGCTCTTTCGCATTTTGATCTCATCCCTGGACTTTGCCACTAGCTCACCAGGGTTATTTGGCTGCAGTCTCCATTCAAATTGAGGCTGGAGAAAGCTATTTTACTGACTAGTACTAGCGAAGGGCGTGAAGACTGGTAAAATTTCCATACCTGCAATACCAGTCACAAGGCGGGGTCTGGCTCCCAGCTACTTCTTAGACCTTTTAACCCTCTGCTAGTACCTGCAGCTTGAGGGCCTGAGGCCGGGCCCTGCTGGCTTTTCCTCAGTGTGAGGACCACAGCTGACCAGGTCGGTGCCGTCTGGGTTTTAGCCTTTGGAACGCTTCGTCTAAAGGAGCTTAGGCTGGCAAAATTAGTCATTTTTTACCCATTGCATCTTCCCGCTTTATTAAGCAACCTTGTTTTAAATCAGCTTTTATTGCATAATTCGTGAAACATTTTATAACACCGTTTTGAAAAGTGCTATATAAATAAAGTTTATTATTAATTCTGCTTAGACTGAAGCCTGTTACAGTTTCATTGACTTACTTCAGAGAATGACCTTGACAAAACACTAGGCATTGCGAGCAAAAATTCAGTCGAACGCGAAGCATCCTACACACAACTGTCGACCTTTATTCAGGCAACCCCCCCCCCCCCTACAGCCCCGGCCCTCCTGTCTGCTGAGGGTCGAACCGTCCCACCGGTTCCGGGGCTTTGTCCCAACATCTAGACCTGACCGCCCGTTTGCTGGTTGGAGTCCCGTGTCCCCAGAGCTGGCCGGCTCACATGGTGACGTCTCCGGAGAGGCCTAGGACTCGTGGTCGGCAGAGTCGGAGGGGGCGGCGGAGCCTGATGGTCCGGAGGCCCCGGGGACAGGCAGCTGGTGAAAGTGTTGCAGGGCTTGAGCTACCTTCTCTGGGCAAATGTTGTAAACCGGATGGGTGGGCGCCTAGACACGAGAACGAGAGGAGAATCAAGACAGTCATTGTACCATAGTACTGACTTAATATTGCTTGTTCTGTCATTGTTTTCATTCATTTACATTTACATGATATGTTCTAGTGTTGTCATTTGGCTGTGTTCCGCTTATTTGTTCTATTTTTATTTATAATCTACTTTTTTCTTCGTCATATACTAACATTTGCTGCTGCAATGACCCAACTTCCCCACAGTTCCATCTAATCTAATCTGGTGTGGGTGCAATTATAGTTTCAGTTTCACTTACAATGGATTCATCTTAATAGTACACTATATTCTCCCCTCCCCCGTCCATGGAGACTCTCCATTGATTTCTGAGGCATGAAACTGGCCTGTTAGACAACACTCAACACATCTATACTGTATGAAAAAAATACTGCTTTTTAACCAGTTCTACAAAATACAATACAATGTCACCTGTATATTTCTAACAGTGTGGAGGTACAGGGTATCTGCAGGTTTCAGAAACCATTACATGTTGAAAAAATTAAAACCTCTAATAATAAACCCCTATTAAAGACATTTTATTACTTTTTAAGGCCTTAAATTTAGATCACTTAATGTAGAAATATTCAGACTTTTTAAGGACCTGCAGATACTCTGTACACATCACCAGTGAAGCCTTGCATGGTGTTCTGTTAACCATCAAAACATCAGACCCTGATGGGAAATTGTTGATTGAATTGTTGATGAAAGAGGTAAGAGAAAAAGAAGTTATCACACTGGAGACATCTTCAGCCTTCACCTGGGTCTCAAATTTTACTCTTCTTCTACTAATCCATTTCTCTGCCCTCACTCATCCATTCCCGCCCTCCCTCCCTCCCCGGCCCTGCTGGAGCCTCACCAGTCTGTTCTCCTCCTTGCCGAGGATCAGCTCGTGATGGAGGTCCACGTTCCCGAAATGCTGTGCTATGGAGAGTCCGCTCAGGCAGTAACAAGTGTGGTAAAAATCTCTGGATCTGGGCGCAGGAAGACAAAAAGAAGACGTTTCACAACCTCCGGCAACACCGCTTCAGTAGTGGACCTACACTAAATCTGTTAAACACACTGGGCTAAACATTGAACGTTCAGTTGGACCATCAGTGTTGTGTTTACTAGCCTTTATATGAGGAATGGGCTTTTATTTTGTATTTAATTGAATGAAAACTCTTTGGAGCTTCATCACAAACGTAAAGCTTACAGTCCAACGACATACAATCATGAGTAAAACCGCACAAATCACAATTCAGCGTGTGGAAGAACGTATGCATTGGTGCCAGCCTTTGTGTGTCATGGTGTGTGTGGCCAGATGGCGCGGTACTGACTTGCCAGGCTTATCCAGAAGGCCTCCTGCTGGGTTCTGACAGCACAGGAGGATGTACTCCTGCAAGGCCTGCTGCTCAAACATCCACCTCTGCCGACTCAGCTCCGACTCCCCTGCACAACCACAGTTCAGTCACAACACTAACCATAGACACGTGTATAAAAACATTATTCAGTAGATTCACTTGATCCTAGTCGGAGTTGCAGGGCTGGAACCTATCCCAGCATACACCTATTGCCAATGTAGAGTCTCCAATCCACCTGACTTGCATGTCTTTGGATTGCGGGAGGAAACCGACGCGAACACGAGATAATCAAGAATAACATACACACCACTGTGCTTTCTTTTAGTGGTGCAGGAAATTAACTCCCTTGAAGATCCAAGTCCATTTCCCTTTTTTCTTTAGATTTAAAACATGCAAACCCCACACAGAAAGGACTGAAGATCGAATCCAGGTCCTTCTTGCTGCGAGGGGAAAGTGCTTAACCACTGAAACAGCCGCTGTATTAGTATATAGTATTCTGAAAATGTGGTGCATTACAACAAATGGGACCCACAAAGAGGTTTTCTTGGATAATTGCGACCAAAACCACATTTTGTGGTTGATTTTGTGGCGGCTTTACGGAAAACTCCCAGGCCAAATGGTGGTGTTTTTCCTCTGCTTGTTTGTGGGAAAAAGTGCAATTGATTGAACTGATCAAACTCTCAAAAAAAGGACAAAGCAGTGCTGATCTGCTTGATGAAGTGTTCTGATTAGACCACGTATTTTGTTAAAATTGCAATGATTTGTTGAAGCCTTCTCAATATTTTCGGTGGACAAAAGAAGAAGAAGAAAACACTCGGGGGCAGCGCTACAATCACAGGTAAGTACCTTCTTTGAAGAAGGCTCTGTGCAGCAGCGGCAGGAGCCCGGCCTGCCAGAAGGAGTAGCAGCCGTCCACCAGTTTGTTGCAGCGGCCCTGGAAGCCTCCCTCGAAGCGCATCTGTCTGCTGACCACCCATCGCTGAGGGGACAGGGGAGGGAACACAGGTTTAACACCACCAACCCACTCAGTAATCATGGTAGCACACGAACACATCGCTGCCTGTCGAAGATGTTCCTTCATTGTGCATAATTATCAAAACACTCTCTCTCCTCTGTGGTAACCAATCCCAAGAATATGTATGTGGCATGGAGGCTTACTCGAGTGAGAAAATTCATTTAGGATTTTTAACACTTGAGCATCCTTTGGAACCTTTAAAGAAGCTTTACGCTCAACTCCTAATCGCTGTGACTTTGATCACGCACAACCCTCACGACCGCCGCTGACAGAATTTCCTTCGCTGAAATCCCACGGGGGTCACACGGGACCAGAGGTAGAGAAGGGGCGTATTAATATTCGCAAAACGGAGAAGAATTTGCAATATTGTTGCCATGGAAACCGCTAATTGGTGCCTTTCTAGTCTGTGCGGCGCGGATTGAGTAATTATGGAATTGGGGTTTAATACCAGCTGGGGTCCGGTCTGTCTCATAGGAGGGCGGACAGTGTCTGGCTTATTAACTCGAGCCCGTGGATTCATTTCAGCCAGGAAGGCTGGAGAGGCAGTGGGGAAAGTCAGTGTTCCAGTGAAGGAGGATGAGGAGTTTAACGGGGAGGAGAAGGTCAGTGAAGGCTGGAGGCTCCACTGCAGCTGAGTGATTCATTAAGGAGCTGGGGTCTCATAGAGCTCCAGTCAGAGGGCCGGAGTGGGATTAACTCCCTCGTACAGACAAGAACCAGTTTCTGCAGTGTAGCTGCATGCAGAAATCTCTACATTCCAATTCAAAGCATGTCATTTTAGGTCAAATGTAAATGTATATTCTGTCTTTTTGCTTTTTGTTAGCCACGTTGACTTCTTCATATTTAGTTTTCTGCAACAACAGAGTGTAAAATGATAAGGATTAAAGGTGCAGTACGTAGAATTTTTCTGCCCCATAGTACAAAATGACCGTGATCTATCTGCAGGAGGTTTATAGGGTTGTTGATCAATACCAATGACTCAATGATTACTTCACCAGGTGCTGAGAGTTCTGGCTTTCCGGCCCGTACTCTGTACGTCTGTTGGTGTTTCACAGTGCTGCGCGCAAGCAACCGGCCTCGCAAGAGCTGTTTCCTCTTAAAGCAATAAGGAAGTTTAAAAGGGCATGTGAACACTGATCTTTGACCAGTAATGTACTTCTTAAATGCTTAATGCATACTGTTGCCGAGTGTAGCGCAGCTTTCAGGTGATTTGACTGGATGCCTCAGAGCCAATGATACGAAGAGTTTGTCCCGACTGCACTCTGGGCGCCGTGTTGCTGCCCCTTCTCTACACCTAAAAAGCATTGGTAGGTAACGTGAAATATCCTCCACATCGGTGAGATTTCTCACATTCTAAAAAACGTCTGGCATAGAAACAGAGGTTATGTATACTGTCATTCTTAGGCTTTGTGCACACACTGACATTTTTAGAGGTTTCATTTTGGAAACGTTGCATTTCAGTGGTTTTCACAGTCTTCTACTGACTGTACATGCTCCCAAGAAGCAAAAACCATCACTAGAATGTTAATTGTTGTCACTGACAATGCAGCTATAGCAATGTTGAAGAGAAAAAGAGGTCAGTTTAATCTGAGAGTTGGCATTAATATGAATCTTTCCTCAATGCTTACAGTTATCAAGTATACATTTTCAAAACATTTTTAATACCACATAATTTTAAGGAACCAAAATGGTTCTCAAAAATTGCAAGTGTGTACATGAGCTAAGAAACTCTTGACAGATCCTTAATCATAATAAAATCACAGACTGGCATAGACTCTTTTCACGTTTCATTGATTTGATACATTTGTCTGGAGAGATGGCTACAGATCAGATGAATGGGAATGATCCCTGCAATAGTCCCCTATTCTGGACTTTGAGAATCAGCTGCTTTGACACATTGTTGTGGACTGGTGGTGTAGTGGTGTGCAGAGGTGACAGAGCAGGCAGATCTGCCGCTGGTGATATTCTGGACCTCTGACGTGAACCGCCTGTGTCGCCTTACATCCCTGCTGCACTATCAGAGACCGACTTCACCCCGGGTGACACCTCCAGCTCCACTGACACTATGGTTAACCCACTGAGACAGAAATCCATACGCTGGGGGTGTACGGTGACATGGGATACCTTAGAGGGCACGCTCTGTTAACCTGTGACATTGGCCGCGTGTTGAGTGGGTATTACTACAGAGCTGTGAGGCAGTATAAAGAGGGAGGGACACTTTGCCAGCCTGCTAACATGAAGGTTTTAACAGTAGGATTTCAGACCAGGCTCATGCAAAATTACCTTTATTACCGCACAGAATTTGAATAGGTGCTAAAGAATGGTGGCAGTATGATGGGCAGTTAAATGCTTTTGCTGGGCTAGTGCCTCAAACCCTTCCAAAAATCCCTTGACATTTTCAGTATTAATTGGCAATTTTTCCTCATCCATAACTATTAGGATTCCTGAATGAAACCAAGACGTGCAACTAACTCCGAATGCCAGCTGTGCTGCTTGGTTCCAGTGAGAGATGCTAACAATGCTGCAGGCTGGACCTAGTGCTTAGAGGCCGTCCTTCTTCCGGATGACCCACGTTCAAGCTCCGTGTCAGCAAGCATCCGCCTTGATGAAGTGTCCTTGAACAAAGACACTGAATACCTAGCAGCTCTAGGGCTGCTGCTCTGCAGCTGATACTGACCTCTGACCTCCCTGGAAGGGGGCAAACGACAAGAGAATTTCCCTACGGGGAATAACATAGTATCACAATGGTCTCAAGCCATTGTAGGAAAATTAATGGAGGCGTTCTCCTCAAACATGCCAAGAGCCTGGTGGGAAAATAACCGACTAAAATGAAAAATGGTCAAGGTATCCCTTCAAGCTCCATCCCTGAATAGCTCTTAGTCAGTGGTGTACTGTCATGAGACACAGAAAATACTTTTGTATACACATCCAAGGAACCTAAAAAACGGAAGGAGTCCCACACACTGAATCTCGCTCCCACCAAGCTTGACTTGTGTAACATTTCAACCCAAAATGGGTCTTCACCAGACATTACCAGTCTTTTTACTTGATGAAAGCTCGCTTTGGGTTCTAACATTTTATTATGATTATATCATAGCTGTGGGTTATTGCTTGGCCGCTCACAGTGGGGAGCAGCCTATAAAAGGGATATTGCTTTAGAACAAGGTTTCTGTTCTGACTGCTGATACTGATAGCATCTCTTCAGTTGTTAGGAGTCAAGCCAAGAAGTGCCCAGCGGTTATTCTGGGCATGGGGCGTTTTATGTAATCTGAATAATTATTTTGTTGAATAACCCAGAAATGTGCCTCTATTAGGACATGCTTACTGTGAAAATGTCATGTAACGGGGCCGCTCACCAGCAAGGCTTTGAGATCCAGCGTGTGCTCCTTGCCCAGGATGACGAGGGCAGCCGTGCCGCAGAAAGTGTAGCCGCCATGGGCCTCCAGACCCGGCACTCCCCCAAGACCACCCTCCCAGTTCTGACACCTGGAGGCAGAGGAAAAGCCATTTGAACACATAATAAAAACTATTTACTGGCTTCTGCACTCGTTCAGAAGAGCAGGAGCTGAGAAAAGAGAAATAGGGGAAACAGATGGTCTAGCATAAATAACACAATGAAAAGGAGCAGTTTTGGCGCTGTACCTGAGGATCCAGCTAGGTGTGTCCTCGAACAGTTTGGGTGTGAGGATGTTTGTGAGCGATGCTACAGATGCTGCGCAGTATGCACTCCTATGAAATAAGAAACACAGGCTGATGTAGATCCACACGGAGAGACGAGGCTGAGCAGGAGAAACGGAGCATCCATTCATACCACACATACAAATACCCTTCCAAGCCATGTGTTTTTGGACTGCCACTGACCCAAATAGAAACATCTACTCTGTATTTCTGTTAGCCTGTCATACCGTTAGACATGTCGGTTTTTACATATTTGTCTGTCTCTGCTCTTGTCACTGCAAAGCTTTAAGAATTAATAACTTACCAGGCATAAAGACAGACTGGTAGCATTACCAGCAGTTGCACTTCTAGTACCTAGATAGCCAATGTGTACGGAGATACACTGGTTCATGTTTGCCCATAAAATCTCAGAAGCCTGGAGTTTAAATAATACATAGTGACGGCTGAACATCAAACGGCTGAGAATAGATAACAGTCTCCTTTGAGAATGAGAGAGAAACTTTGACTTTTAATGTCCTTTGTTGAAACAGAACAGAGGAAGATACCTCAAAGTACCCTAATAAACTCACCACATTCAAAGAGAGAACAGCCAGCACACACACAGACACACACACACACACACACACACACACACACACAAAAACACACACAGTGACTCAGATGACCTGAATGCAATCTTATGCCAGAGTGACATATGTGGATATTTCCACATATGTCACTGAGAGAGAGAGAAAATGTCCATATTTATACAGTAAGAAGAATCATTGAGCAAAATTTGTTGATTGATGTCACACATTAAGAGAAATGACATTGAGAAAAGAGAGAAGAGAGAATAGAGGGTGGGGGGAACGTTCTCTCCTGGGCTCTTACCTGACATCCACCTCCCCTCCTACATGCATCACAAAAGACCCATCTGGCTGCTTCACTGACCATAGGAAGTCTAACAGCTTCTCCCTGGGGAAGGCCAACATAGGAAGGGAGGGGAGGGGAGGATGGTTGGGGACAGGAGGAGGAGGAGCAGGAGAGGGAAGTGGAGAGCGAGAAGACAGCGGAGGATGAGGAGACAGTGGGAGGATGACGTTGGGGGTAGTAAAGGAGAGCATATGTGGTGAGAAAGCAGAGAGGGAGGGGAGAGAGGGAAGGAGGGAGGGAGACAAGGAACAAGCCAAGATGGTTTGAGAGGGAAGGAAGGAGGCAGAGAGGGAAGATGTGGCGGTAGAGGAGGAAGGAGAGAGGATGGGAAGAAAAGGAGTGGGGGATGGGAAGGGATGGAAGGGAAGGGAAGAGGAGGAGAGTGTAAGTAGTGCAAATGTAATAAAGCACTAATGCAAAGTCAACACCTGCTGTCACCAAAACCTGGGTTACACAAAAAGAAACAGGGATCAAGATTGCAAACACTAGAACATCAATGTAAATGTGAATAAGAACATTCTGATACTGGGTGTCAACAAATCAATACAACATCAATGGGAAGGGAAAAGCTCCTTGTTTTTAGTCCTCCTTTACAGTACAGTGCTCTATCCCCTGCACGATACTTCAGTACCAAAGCAGGCGTTTCAAAAATAGGTATATCTTTTTATATACATTATTTATACTACTCACTGTATTATTAAATATTTTTCCTTGTTTCCAGGTACACCGATTATTGACGGACTATTGAATGTTGAATTATCTTGTTAAAATGACTAAATAAGTTAAAAGTGACTAAAATTATACTGCTTTGTTTTCATTATTTTCATTATTAAAAATTGTATACCTACTTTTGAAACATACTGTATATAGTTTTGTGTGTATTCTACTGCATATAGTACATCTTGTAACTAAGTTATGACAAATTCCTGTACATTGGTTGATCTTGGCATTTGAAATGATTTTGGTTGTGACCCTTATGATTCAAAACCAAAAATTCTCGAGTATCGTACTACCCACAGTATTGTAAATAAGAACATTTGTAGTCTACACAGGATAATAGCTAGTGTTGATAGCATTAAAGCTGCATTAGATAACTTTGCACTTTGGAGGCACCAAGTGGCAGCAAGATATAGCCGTTCATCTGGAATTAATTTGGGCAAATAGGGTGAATGTTTCGGAGTCTCGATTAGGTTGGATGGGACACTCTTCTCTGTTGCTGCCCCAGGTTGTCATTTAGAGTGATAAGATGGGTGTATTTTTTCATTAAAATCTTGCGTAGTGCAGCTTTAACACATAAAAAGATGCATCCCATTATCTAAATTTTAAAAGCTATAATCACAACACAAACTAGCAAAAGAAGTGGTTAGCCTGCCTGTAGCCTGCTTCAATAGGGATGTGAAGAGGCTTCTCCCCTACCTTTTCACCTGACCCTATTTCCCCAAAATTACTGCATTCTAATCTAATATGTCACCTTACCTGTGCAGAGTCTTATCTGTTCCTTGGGCTGGTTAGAGTAAAAGGGAGAGCGCGTGGCTGCATCCCTGTATTTCAGGTGTGGCCTGGGCCATACCAAGTCAATGGGGGAGGGAGTTACCCTGGCTAAAGTGTAATGTGGAAGTTAAATTACACTATGGGGGAGGGAGTTACCCTGGCTAAAGTGTAATGTGGAAGTTAAATTGCCCACATAGAATGGTGACTGTTTATTGCTTTATTTAGATAGTCAACCTATGTAATGTTTGAAAACGTATTTTTCATTTACATCTTAAGAACATTTATGATACCTCCTCTTGTATAGCCTACCCTGTGTTTACCTGTGATAATAGTTCAGTCCAATCAAGGCAGGGCTGAGGAAGGTATATAAGCTGGTCATTCTGACCTTGGTAGAGAGAGAGTAACAGCTTGCTGTGAGGCTGTGGAAGTGTTTATGATTTAAGTTGATATTTGCAGCATCCCGGGGCTGCATCTTTATGTTTCCTGATTTTTGCTTATCATTTTTTGGTTAATAAAACCACAACCTCTTTTGCACTACACCTCTGGCTCATGACTCCCTTCTTCAGCACACCGACATCTTTTTTTGAAGTTTTTCCAGTGCCAGTCAGCCACACTAGCATCCCTTTTAAGTAGTGGTACAAGCGGTAACTCTACAAGGGACATCTCTGTATTCTTTGATGTGGTGTTGTCATACCACTAGGTATGATAATATTTGGTCTAGTATAGAATTGCAGGGTAAAATTGTGGCAGTGTGACCGTGACTGTACCTGTCTATGACGTTATAGGCCTCCTCTGTGCCGATGATACAGAGGGCGTTGACGGCGGCGTAGGTGGGTGCTAGGTGGGCGTGCTGACCTGGTCCCCCGGCGAAACCCCCTGTCGAGCTCTGGCAGTGTGCCAGGAACTGACACACACTGAGGAGGAGAGACCAAGTTGGACTTTAGACAGATAGACAGACACCTTATTGGGTAGAAGTAAAAGTAAAAGGGGTGAGCTGTATGTAATATGTGACTAAACTAGCGATAATGACATAGGAGCAGTCAACAAATGCTGCAGTAGCAAGTTAGCTAATGCCAGCCTCATTAGCTTATGGTTAAGAGAGTAAGAGAATTTAATGCCTGAACAAAGACAAGATATTAAGCTCGCTAAATGGCATCAAAAAGGCAGCCAAGATCTTGCCTACGTAGATATACACAAACAACTGCAAAAACAACATCAAGTCCTTCATTATGTGAATAGACTGAATAGAGGACTAAAGAACATTTCGCCCACGGCTTCTTGTGGCTTATCACTTAAGCAACCCTCCCCCCTCCCTCAACAACTACCGGTGGAGCTCAGTTTCCATCAGCAGCACCCAGAGGTTACACTGAGCAGCTCCCAGGCGTTAATGTGTGTAACTGCAGCGTGAAGCAAGATGCCGCTGAAAAAGAGCGTGCGTTCACAGCAAACCTTCCCTGATCCACACATTTTTTTCTCTGAATACCGCTCTCTCTTTCTTGGACACACTTATGTACTTGCTTTTTTTAGACATCACACACACGCACACATAAACAAACAACACTACCTCAGATGCACCAGAGCGTCAGAGCTGTATTTTGCATTTCGGTGCAGAGCCCTGCAGAACCCAGCAGACCGTGAGGCGAGCACCAGTGGGCTAGTTCCCTCTAGCTGACGTGGCACAGAGCGCAGACCATCTGAACCACAGTTTCCTGTCTATCCAGCCTTCCCCTCCATACTCCAGTCTGCTGCCCTAGTTTGAAGCCTTCGCAAATGTACCCTTAACCCCTGCCACAGAGAGAAATCACAGATCTGTGAGGATGCGATTAGCCAGTTGAGTTGGAAGGGGAACCTAAATTTGACCAACCCACGCCGATACTGATCGGAGAACAGTGCACATTCCAAGGGACAGAGAAAGCAATCTATTGATGGCTGCATTTTTGTAAATGCTTGAACAGGGCCTGAGTGTGTGTGTGTGTGTGTGTGTGTGTGTGTGTATATGTGTGTGTATGCAAGGGCCTCACGCTGGCGCTGGGCAGTGCCAGCCGGTGTGTTGGCATGCCTCGCAGTAATAATGACTGAGAAGGCAGAAGCTGTTGCCAGTGGGTTGGCAGTCTGGCATGGCTAGTTGCTATGGGGCTTGAAGAGTATTACTCTCGAGTGACAATAATTTAATC
Source organism: Centroberyx gerrardi (assembly GCF_048128805.1). NCBI lineage: Eukaryota > Metazoa > Chordata > Actinopteri > Beryciformes > Berycidae > Centroberyx > Centroberyx gerrardi. The sequence goes on from NC_136014.1 coordinate 6,900,441, forward strand.
AAATGAGCAACATTTTGATGGCAATAACGTAGCACTGTTTGAAATTAGGGCTGCAAAAATATGGCAAAACATTCAAAAAATTGCGACATATCATTATATTGTACAGTCCTACGTGGCATTTTGTTGCAGTTGCATTGGACTAATAAATAGCATTCTAGGTGTTGTGGAAATAAGCCAGTATAAGTGTAGCTGCTGCAATTCATTATCTATCAACATTTTAGCAGTGCAGCAGCATTTGCACTGTGCTAGTAATTATATGTACTATGCACTAGTAATTATATCAAGTTGCTGGCAGGATGGCAGTGCACAGGCTTTATGTGGCCAGCATATCATCAGCACGCTTGTTCTGTGGTAGCCCTCTATTAGCAGACTAGCGGTAGTGTGTGTGTGTGTGTGTGAGTGTGTGTGTGACTCACTCTGAGGCGACAGCAGCAGGAATGGGCTCCTCTAGCAACTCCAGACTGTGAAGAATCCAGTAGCAAAGCCACGGTCTGCTGGCATCCAGACACTACATGCACAGACAGACAGACAGACACACACACCGCATGCTCATACAAGTGTGTCACATGATCAGATGGGCATCAGATGACCAATTATAGAAATGAATGTGAAGGTTGCGACTGGTCAGTCAGAGAGAGACAGAGAGGGGAAAACAGACAGTCTGCTGGACAGACAGAGGAGAGGCCAAAATGATAGAGCTGAGGCATATGGCCAAATTATCACATCACACTATTTCTCTTATTTTGGATGGTCGGTTGATATATGATGGTGTTTTGGTTTTTACAATACAAATAATAGTGTTGTGATGACTTTTCTGCAGTTTTTGTTACATAACATCATGATGCGGCTTCCAATTTCCATTGCAAACTCTTTGCAACACTGCAATACAGCATATCCCCACTAAATTCAGTGGTGTTTCCATTTAAAGTAGCCTACTAACTGTTTTTTACAAAGGATCTGATGCAACTGTGTGTAATCTCAATTTAGATAGAAACCTGGTCTGGAGGTAAGGACCGAGTTGTGTGTGTGTCATTAGGGTTGTCACATGGCCACCGCCCACCACAGATGTTTCAGTAAGCGCTTATTGTTTACTGGAAGTGTAGCACTGTACCTCATAAGCATCTGATAGATGACGTAAGCCCTTCTTGAGATACTGGTAGTGGTGTTCCCGCAACAAAGTTGGCCTGGGGAGACAAAACACAGGACAGGGGGATCAGTGAAAATAGGTAGCAGCTAGAATATAATAGAAAATGTCTTAAGGAAACATAAGAATTTGAACAGGCGCGTGAAACAGAGGCGATAGAGGAGGTTAAATTAACTCCCTTGGGAGAACACTTTTGTAGTAGCTTGATCGATAGTGCGGGACACTGTGACGCTTGTCCTTGCTAGTGTAAATAACCTGTAACACCAAGTTGTAAGGGTCCAGATAGTACAAAATGAAACTGTTTTATATTTCAAATGATCAGCTGTCCCTGGTAATCTCTCTGCTATGCACCATGGAAACGCTACTTTCGCCTGCATCTGCAAGTCCTCGCACACAAGTGAGTCTGTGAGTCACAAAGGGCTGACACTCCCTCCCACCCTCCATCCCCGCCCACCCATTCCCATTCGGTGCCTGCCCTTTTCACGCGGCAGAACGAGGAGTACTGTAATTAGACTCTACCTACACAGGGTTAGTCACAGATCAGCTGGTTGCATCGCTGCCCGAGGTTTCACAGCGGCAGGTCTGCAGCGCATTAACAACCAGAGGGCAGGACAGGACTGGCACTGAGCAGCCAAGTCGGTCCACCCACCTCTGTTGTGCTTATGAGGCAGGGATTCAACTTGGTGAGGGCAGACTACAGACTAGTGTGCAAGTAAACAAAACCTATAATCTCAGTCAAGTAAAGAGCACATCTGAAGAAGAAAACAGTGTCCACGCTAAAATACTCTCCTATGCTTTATATAATAGGCAGAATTGACATCTTCGTGTTTCTATTGGTATTAAAACGCTACAGCAGCATATTATAGCGAGCAGGCTAGAGAAGAACCAAGGCCTTGTGTGTGAGATGAGGGCAATTAACCTCAGAAACAGCTTCAGTGTCATGCAGAAACCTTGTCAGCCTCCCTCTCATCTCGCCTTTTATCTACAAGTCGAAGGCTGACCTTGCCTCCAGTGTGCTGAACATGTTTTCTGACCCTGAGACCGAGCCGACCATCTGAAAACAGACGATCACTACTGATAGCGTGACCTCTGACGACCGATAACGTTAAGTGTCTTACAGTTCCATAGACTGAAAAGAAGCGTCTCCCCTTTGACTGCGACGCCGCTGACATTCAGGTCCGAGCCGTTGTCATGGAAACGGATGAGTCAACCCATTAACGGAAGACTGATGACAACTGATAGCAGGAGCAAAGTGTGTGGGCCGATCAACACGCGCAGTTTAACAGCCCATCATACATCGCCGCGCAGCCATCTCCACGGGCAAACAGCGGGTGTTTGTGATGAAATAACAGCCGCAGCCAATGAGCGGGGTTCATGGAAATGGGCCATAATGGTGGGAAATGTGTGTAGCATCGTGAGAGTACTACGAAGAGACGGTCATTATTAAGATAGCACAATAACAGAATATCCGACCAATCTGTCGCCTTGGCTTTGCAAATGCATTATATTTTCTGGACTCAAATTTGGTATGCGGTGATAAGCAAGTTGATTTTCTTTCTCCGTTACACAGACAAAGACGTTCCACCTTTCTAGCGGAGAAAAATTTATCATATTTATCCAAGGCCCCGGTGCAAAATAGTCTCCAAATCTATTTTTCACTGAAAGAAATACTGTACTCTTAACTTAAAAACTAGCAGCCCGCCAGGTCATGTGCTAGTTATATCCTTAGGCTGGATTTATAGCAATGCAACATTTGATGAAGCTGTAAATGCTTCTTGTTTTGAATACAGAACTGGCCATCTCTTTGCCATCACTTTAAAAAGGAGAATGCCAGTGTCATTTAGAGTTATAGCCCATTTACTTATGTCTATATTTAGTTTACTTTGCCCCAATCATTTTACAATGCATGCCGTGTGTAAATCGATTTTTTAACATTTACTTGTTTTTAAAATACAACTTTACAGTATCAAACCTAGATTGAAATGAACTGCTGTTCCAGCTAACAAATACGCCCTAAATAAGAAGACATGGATGAGACAATAAAGTTTGTAAGGCAGCATGTTTTTGAGGAATTATTTCCTGGCAGAGACTTCCATTCCTTCCTGTGGGTGTCAGGTGACAGCGTGAGCAAAGCGTAACCAAATGCGCTCACTGATATGGAAACACTCACAATGAATGCAGATAAAACAGAAGGTTTGACCAAACCAAATGATGGCTTCATGTTTACTGTGATGGATTATCTCGCTCTGTGGAAGCTGTCATTGTATCATTTAAAACCTAGCATAGGGGAACCAGAGCCAAAGTTGACCACAGTGGACTTGAGGCGATGTTAACCTGTCTGTGTTATCTTATCACTTGCTGGGACTTTCTGGGACTTATGGCCTAAAAAACATAACTAGAGCATTCTGAACATTGGGTACTTACTGTGGTAGGCTGTGTATTTGCTTGTAAACACTGATGACTTCTTCAATGTTGTGTTCAACTTTTTTCTAGTTGAAAAGAACGACAGGAAAGAGAAGAGCGTAAACAGAAAGGGCGTATCAGACAAAGACAGGACAGAGGTGGGCTAAAAAAAATGTCAGGAAACATTATAAACAGCAGCCTTTTATCAGCTAGTCATTATTAGTAGAATGTCAGGCTAATTTATGACAGAGTGCACACTTTATGGAATCTGACCCTGTTGCTTTTTATTATGCTTAGATCGTGGACATGTGACAGGTTTGATGCCAACACTGTCTGCAGGTTTCAGCAAACTAAATGTAACGCTTTTTAAAACCTTTTTATCGTTGGTTAGAGTAAATTCAAGAACATTTTTGCCACAAAATTGAACATGAACAGTGAAGAAAGAGTCGATGTATCAACCTACGATTCAGCGTCACTGGGTCGATCTGAAGATTTCTGTTCCAAACTGAGATATCTTCCATTTGAAAAAGTCACACCTACTCTTACAAAATGCTACTTGACATAAATGTAAAGCATGTTATGGCTTACTATTACAGTATTAGTCATTTTAAGACCTTTGCTTGCAAAACAGCTCTGTTTTAGAGGATACAATCATCTGCGTTTTTGAAATATTAACTGAAGAAGTTTCAAGTGGCAACATTTTTCAAAAAGGATATAACTTATATTGTTTTGGAGTGAAACCCTTCATATCTCACTAAACGAGTAGCACTGTGTGAAAACATACCATTTGAAGAGCTCTGGGACAGTATTTAAGACCTGAAGGCTATATTTAACTGTATTTATGACCGGATCTTTAATTTAACGTTATCACTGATGATGGACCTCGTCGTAAGGAGGCTCAACTATGTACTTAGCTAATTCAAACTTAATCTCATTAAGGTACATAGCCAAAGCTCAACCTTGCTATGCTGGCTAACGCACTGCGAGCTAATGCTAACCACATTTTGCCTATTCCCTGGTCTTCTTACTAATATACAGGTTGGCTCACACTTTCTTTGGTAAATCATATCATTTGTGACAGTTGCTTTGTTTCACACATTTCCAGACGCTCCTCATCCGCGTCAGAGAGCTGCCAATCAATCCCAGCAGCATTAGCATTAGCCACATTAGCTAACGAGGCTAATCTGTGCCTCCGCTCACCTGTTCCGCCGAAGTCACCGTTTCCACCCCGTCGTCTGCGAACAGTTCTGCAGAGTGGCATTCCCTAAAACACCGGAGAGGCGCCGGTACAGTTTCCATGATGCCGACAAGTCCCGTTCGTTGTTGTGATGCTGTGACTGAAATTGTGCTATTAGTTTATTTTGGTAGTTCGCTCACTTTCACTTGACTCTGCTCACTTCCTGCTGATGGTAGAGTGGGCGGAGACTGCACGTACAAGCTACGGCGACTTGGAAGGAACAGACATACACTTCTTTCCTATACAGTATACACACACACGCACACGCACGCATTCACACACACACACACACACACACACACACACACACACACACACACACACAGTTCTAAGTGATCCTTGGCCAGTGATAGGCAAGGCTTAATCAAAGAATGCCTTTAACACAATAGAAGAATCGACCGTTAAAAAGGCACTGCACACTGGGGAAAAGTGGACCTTTGAAACGTTTATTTGATGACACAGATGAACTTAGGTATACCGTAAACCCTGTTTAACATGCGTTTTTCAATTAAGTATGTGTTTACGAGTGTGTGTGGGTGTGAGTGTGTGTGGCCAATATTGATTATTGTTTTATCACTCACTGTAATCTATCTCCTATTTCATTCTCTCCACCCATTGGTGTTTTGTCACTGATGTCGGGAGAAGCAGATGCTACCTCGCGCATCCTCGCTACACCACATAGCTGCGTCAAGCCCACGACACAAAAGCAGAATATGAAAGGAAGTAAGGCGAAGTTTCCTTCAAAATAAATTGTGCGTGTGTGTGGCGGGTGGAGGGTGGAGGGTGGAGGGTGGGGAGCATTGGAGTTTGCATATAGCCTACAGCTTTTTACGGACACTTGTGCCACCACTAATAGGCTTTTACGGGCATATACTATTGTATATGCATTAGGCCTATTAAATAGGCTACGTGAGAAATTATACAATATGTAATGTAGGCTATGGAAGAATTCATACAAATGAGAAAGAATACGGGAATAAGAAGAAAACAAATATGTGAAAAAAAGCTATGAACCTTATCAAATGTGTTAAATTTATAGATGTAGGCTAGATAACATATGTGCAGTTTTGAATACCTATGTGCATTAGGCTACTAGCCGTTTACGCTATCAAAAACTCCCTACGCCCAATTGTATATTCATTTGCTACCGATTCCTTCCTGACACATATTTACATTCACTTTGGTGCTTTGTATTACCCAAACATTGCAACATACCCCGTCTCTGGCAGAAATACTTTTATTTTGAAAACGACGACCGGAAGTATTATTTCTCATTCTGTCTCGCTTGACACTGGTCCACCGCACCCACTGGAAACTGAGGGGCTGACTGGGAAGCTGGAGCATCCCCGCTTTGTTATCCACCGACACAGCACCAGTGACCAAAAAGAAGCATAGACAAAGCCTTATAGTTATCACCTGAGCAGACATGGGATGCGTGCGGGGAGGGATTGGTAATTCATCGCTGAGTTAGCTGGCTGGGGCTTTTTTTTTTTAATCCAACACTATGGCTAAGCAGTACGATGTGCTCTTCCGACTCCTGCTTCTCGGAGATTCTGGGGTTGGGAAAACATGTTTGTTATGCAGATTCACGGACAACGAATTTCACCCGTCTCACATCTCCACCATCGGTAAGACCGCCCGACTCTGCAATGCCACTAGGAATATTTTCTTTTAATTATTGATCACTGGTGTTAATTAGCGCTCCCCATCCGTCTGAATGGTCTTTCAGCGTTTTCCTCAGCTCCTATTGATGTCATATGCGCATCACTCGCTCATTATACTCACTGAATTTTCACTCTGAATTCCACAAACTACATTTCATTAGGGCCGTGAAATCTGGAATTTAAGCAGGCTACTTTCTGATTGGATTAGCGCAGTGTATTCATGTGGAATAAAGAGAGAGTTGAATGTAAAATGGTTGTGAAACCCTTGAGGCGAAAGATCCAACACTTGGCAACCATACAGATGAGTTTAACAACTGCTATCACTTCAGGTCCTTGACACTGACTGATCACTGACTGGCTGTGTAACACAATGCAATACAGCACAATAGCCAAGGCATTGTTTAGATAATATATAGGCATAGGCTACAGTTTGCATCAGGCCTGTTATCTAGTACAGAGGTTCCCAAACTGGGGTCCGGGGACCTCCAGGGGTCCTTGAGGGGCTTCCAGCGGGGTCCTGGAAATTTAAATAGGGGGAGAATAGTTTAATCTCATTATTTCATTATTCATTATTATTGGAAGTTAGTACAGTGAGTATAAGGATGACTGTTCTGATCAGTGGGTTCACTGTACCCACTGTGGCTATCACCCCACCTACAGTATACAGTTATGTAACTGCATATAAAGTCATATCTAACAACAAAGGACAAAATCTGTACTGTAATGTGTATCTATTTTGGGATCCTTGATGAGAAAAAAAAGTTTGGGAACCCCTGACCCTGTCTAAATTAACTAAAGGTGTATCATTCTTTATTTGGCAGCAAGTGGCGTTAATGTTGATCCGGCTGTATTAATGCCACAGCCTCTTCTTCCTTGAACCTAAATGTGGTCCCCACCATCACTCATTGACTTCAGTGAGTGCAGAACTAATTGAAAGTAATTCTACCTGCTCCCCACCCTTGGTCACAGATTAGCCCCGTCCCCGAAGAGGGTATTAACTCAGCAGAGCTAAACCCTATAGCCTCGTCTCTCATAGTTAATATGGACCGTACATCTGTGTCTCCATAGTTAGGATTCAAAGCGTTCCTCACTGTGCCTTCACATCGAGGCCAAGGGAAATAAGGACGTTAAGGAGTGTTTTCCCCACGCTGCGGCGTCTCTTATCTCCTCTGTGGCGGCTGGCATGTCTTCGCTGTGCCTCTGCTCGTTTAAGTCAACAAAGAGACATTTCAGCCCTCACTGCGCCCAGGAAGCTCCTATTATTGAGGAAGCAGCTATTATGCAGCATTATTCGCAGTAATTGGCCGTATTAAGGGCCAAGACAAAATACAGGCATCTGTGGCCCCCGGGGTGAATTGGAAGTCAGGAAATGTTCCTATTGGTTGTAATAAGTATAAGCATCCGTCTTGTTATGGATAAGATACAGAATAGATAATGACGAACTGCATGAAGACAAGACAGTGAATCAGGAAACTCTGGTGGTCAGCCTGTCGTTTGGAGACAGATGATCCTCGAAAAGGTCTAACAGTCATGGGAGTGAGAATAGCATTGCGGAGTGAATTGCTTATTTTAATATTTTTTATCCACCATAACATTGCATGTTCACCTATTTTAGACCAGTGGTTTGTTTCTATTGTTGTTGCATACAAGCATTATGGAGAAACCAAAGTCTTAGATGAATGTTTACTAAGGATGGGACGATATGCTTATCTCATGATACGATTCGATACACGATTTGGGCTTCACGACTGAATACAACCACGATACGATGTAATAAATAAAAGTTCAGAATTATGCTTATTTCTGAGCCACAAATCTTTCTAGCGATGGCATTGGCTTGATAGAATGTAAACAACAATTTCAAAATGTCATTACAAAGTGCAGATAATCTAATTTGGATGGAGAGTTTGTTAATCTGTGATGGACAAGCCGTCTCATTTATGATTACTACAGCAGAATAAAATGGAGCTAATATCACGATTCATTTTTCTGCATCACGATACGTATTGTCACATTTCTGTATTACAATATATTGAATTTCGATATATCGTCCCATCCATAGAGTTTACTGAACACCCACAAACACCCAACAGCTATACAGTGGGAACTCAAATTTGAGACCATCCTGCCATAACAGGACATTATGAGTCTCCTGTTTATCGTGACACCAAACCTTTTTATGTTAAACGCTTTGTTTTTTTTCTTTTTCCCAGTCAGTAATAATTCACCCTCACGTGCTTACAGAGACAGCAGTGCTATTTTAAGTCACACACCTATGGCGCCCTACAGGAGGCTTACTTCCCGTAGAGGCATCCTCATATACATTGCAAGTCATTTGTAAGTGTGCTTCTTCCACAAGAAAACACATTGCATCTATATTCCAGTCGCAGTGAAAAGTCCTTCAGTGCTCTTTGAAAAAAACAGTGATCTTGGATGAATGTTCCGTCGGATTTTTGTGTTCTCTTTGCGGTGGACTGAATGTTCCTGACCACAGCTGGACGCATTAGAAATCGGGCTCTTGTTTAGGGGCAGGCAGCCTCAGCCGAGATATTTATATTGGACTGAATGGTGGCGGGCGACAGCATGTGTCCATAAGCCGTGGTGGGTGTCCTTTCATGAGCCAGCGATAATTCAGCCTGCTCTCCTCAGACCAAACAAGCCCAAGAAGGCCCAGAGAGAAAGAAAGATCAAGAGTGACCAACATCACTGCTCCCCCGCAGAGAATCAATAAATAATTTCCCAACCTTCAGCGGGACAGAGGGATATACATTCTCTCCCATGTCCCCCTCATGGCTGGCTCCATTATTCATCAGGTCCCATTAAAGTCCACTAGCTCAAATGTGGGTCTCAATTATCTCAGAAACTGCTGGGATCTCGCATCAGTAGGTTTTTTTGTTTTTTTTCAGCAAAACTCCTCAAGTTTTCCCATAAACATTAGAGGATAAAACACCGATGAATGTATTATTCAGCAGACGGGGACTGCTGTTGTCTCTTGCTGTAACGTATAAGGATAACCCGAGGAATTCAAATGCTAATGGTTCCCAGCAAACAAACAAAAACAACAAAAAGTTGAGAGAACGTCCTTAGTCGTCCATAGCTGCTACCTGCATGGTTTGTGGAATCAGGACCTAAATATCTTTCTGGTATCACTTCAAAACAGTTTTAATAGCAATTTGTACCTTGCCATAATATCTTATTGAGAAAATGTTGTGCTCATTTAGGTTGATGTTGAACTTGGCCTCCTCCATGTCTCTGTCTGTTAAATGATTGTTGGGTCAATGTCAAACCTATGAATGGATCAATAGCTGCTCACACCCCTCCTTAGTCTCTACTGGCTACATGAAATGATATGTGTTTTAGCCCAAAAGCATTTTCCTGTGGTTTTTATAAGTTATTCCCACGATCCTCACAAAGAGAGTTCAGTCTGAGTTCATGCGCAGGAACAAATCACTTCCCACACAAGGAAAAGAGAGTGAGCACCACAGAGCTGGAACTGGATTCAGATTCCAAGATTTTTTTCTCTGTGAGGTGATCCAGCAATACTTTTTCTGACAATGAATAGGCATTGTCTGACTGGCATTGTGAACACTGTGACGCTATGTAGGTGGATCAACCAGGGATGTGGCTTGAGGCCACAATGTCAGCCTCCCCCATTCATTATCAATAGAGTTCTAGAAAGTGTCAGATATTTGAGCCTTGGTTCTCTAGATTCTACCTTTGGGAAATCAAACTCTATCTTGTCCAAAATCATAGGAACAGAAGCATGAATTCTATTTTTACTTTTTTTTAAGCAATGAAGCACTAATACACCTTCGCTCATGCAGACATCCCGCTATATTTCAGCAGGTCACTCTGTTCCTCATAATAAGACCTTCATCTGGGCCCAAGAGTGTCCATTTCTCAGGCAGGGAGCAGCTGTAGAGATGATTTAGTAATGGTATTCAGTCACACTGCTGAGTTTAATCTTCTTCCCCTCACCTAGGCAGTCTCTTTCTCTGGAGTCCTCAGGAGCTCCTGGCTGTCATAGTGCCCTATGAAGCATGGTGCAGGCCCTGCCCTAGATCATAGCTCAATAAGCAGCTGTCCTCGCGGTGCTGATCTCAATGTGTTACGGCCACGGTCCGGTCATGGACTCGGCCCCGCCGCAGCTTGAGGAGCTCATTAGCCTAAAGGAGGTACCAGCACCCCCCTTCCCCCCCTCCCGGGCTCTGCCATGGATCACAGCCACAGATACTATGAGCCTTTCATAAAGCAGTTATCCAGGAAATCAATGATGCCGACCCTGTTGAGGTATTCAGTATTCACCAATAGGTACAGTGGGCTCTTTTCTGATGTCTTGGACTTGTCTTGGTCTCGGCCACTATTGGACGTTGACAACTTTTTCTTGTCAATCAAAAAATATGAAAAATGGGCCATTTTATTGATGTTTGCTTTATTTTCTCCCCAGCACTACAAACAATTTATGGGATCTCACCTACAGAAACCTGTGTATGTCATGGTCCTCAAACTCCTATGCATTGATTAGTCAATTCCTATTCATTGATTAATTGGATGCTGATAGTACAGAGCTCCTGCAGATACATGTATCTCTCTGTTCATGCTTAACTTTGCCTATGTTGGTTTTGGTCTTGAATAAGACTCGATTTGCTCTGGTCTCGGTCTTGACCCACTTTAGACCTGGCCTTGACTCAGACTAATATGTTCTCCTACAGCTCTCACACCAATATTGGCCTAAATATGAAAGCCGTATCACACCGGTCTGATTTTAAGTAAGCTATGTCAAAGCAAGAAGCACTGGGAGGTACTATTGTGTTGTTTCTTCATTTCATAGGCTAATATAGGTTAATTGTTCAGGACACAGACTGTGATGACAAGTTTCTAATGGAAACAGCTTGTTCTTTGTCCTGATATGCCCTAAAGGCAACAGCTGTTGACGGTGTGGGCTGTACTCTGTTAGTAATGATAGTCATGGATGACAGGCTCATTCCCCTGTGACTTTGTGCCAGCGCCGGAGCATCCATCCATCCATCCATCCATTAGAGCCTGTCACCATCACCTACAGCACACTCTGACACGCGTCGGTCCCCGATCCGTCTCGCACAGTCGAACACATAGTCATCACAGTAATTAGTCATGTCAGTTTTGGGTGTGTACCCATTAGTCTTTACATGGCTTTCAGTCGGTGTTGATCGTGAAACGCTGCCATGTCAAATTAACTGCTATCTCTCTGGGACATTGTGCATGTCTCCGCTGTCACGGCTCCCTGTGAAGGGAAGGATGGAAGCTGGTGGGCGATTTCTTTTCTCAGTTAGCCTTCACCATTTGAACTGTCATCTTTATTTGTAAGCTGTAACAGGTGAATTGTTCTTCTTGAAACTTGCAAATGCCTGAGCTTTCAATCAGTGTACGGTGTAAAGTTTGGTTTGCAGTACTCCTTGCTTGCAGAACAGCTTCATCCTCTTTGCTGTCATATTGCATCCTGAACTGTGTGTAGTGGGATATTGGACCTTTCTTCAAGAAGGAAAAGCCTCCAGTTCTATGAGGGATGAAGGAGGAGGAAATCTGCTTCCCCTAAAGGTTCAATGATGTTTACATCTGCTGACTGGGGCCATGGAGGAGTTTTACTCAGTTCATGAAACCCCTTTTGAATTTGTTCAGCAGTAAGAGGGCATTATCATCCTGGAATATGGGAACATTACGAAGGAACAGTGTTTGCACAACAGGGTGCATCTGGCCCTGTAAAATGGCTTCATATTCCTTCGCCATTATACAACCACCGTCAGACTCATTTTGCAGTTTTTGTGATTAATGCTCCTGCAATTCACAATTTGGCCTCTTTGGAACTCTGTTAGTCTCCTCATGTTGCTTTTAAAACTCCTATATAAAAGTGTTGAAAAGCTGCATACTGCTAATTTGCATTCAACCTAATAGACTTGCCTGTGTAGCTGTCTTTGTAGTTGTGATTTAACTACTTCAAAGTTAGTCTTTCATTTTCATGTGGTGTTTCCGTTATTTTGTCCCTGTACTTTATCTATAGACATCCATTCTGGAGCTGGAAAATCCATTACCTTGTAGCTGTACTTCGCATTTAAATCACAGCTGTTTGCATGGATGACTTCTCACTGGAGCTTTACAAAGCAGGCCCACTACCACTGCTGGACAGTGAAGGAGAAAGACGGTTTCTTTTTCATCATCCTCCTCTCTCTCCCCAAGCCCCAGGCAAGGGAAGCCGCTGATTGTTATGCTGACCTTTCAGTTAGTGTTGGTCTGAATGCTCCCTAGTCAAAGGCAGTGGCCGCTCCACTGCGTAAATGAGGCCTCACGCTGTCGAGTCAGTGAACTCCACCGCTTCCGCTGACTTCCTGGCGCTGTCTTAGTCGAACTCCTACTTGTTCTTCGCAAACGCAGTCTAAAATCAGCCGGCCTAGCTATAGCACATCTGTCAGCTGTTTCCTCGCGTTGGAATCTGTTGGAATACCGACCCAGCAGAAACACAGCTAAAAAAACACTCACAGCAGTTCTTCCAGGTCTGGGAATCGATTGGACTCGGGTAACCCTTTCGCTGGCTGTGTCTCCTGGATGTTGAGGGTCGGGTTAATTGGGATGAACTGTTTATTGATTTCCCCGGGATTAGTGTGGTGTACAGCGCCCGGTGTGTGTGCTTTTTATCCACTTCACTGCATTACTCTGAGGAGACCATTATGCAAAAGAGAAAGAAAAATTGACAGAGGAAAAGGGATCTGATAGAGACAGAAATTAGAGTTAGACTGATATATGGGTTTGTTGATGTATCGGGCCAAGAAAGACCCTTTATTAAAAATCAAAAAAAGTCATTGCTGTCCACCTCCAATATGATGGATATGATGCAGTTTGTTTGATTGCATATTTATTGTAATTTACTGTCTATGGGACACCCTTAAACTGAATTGATTGACTTGATGTGACATTTTGATTGGATTCCACACAAACATGCATGTATTTATTATTATTATTAGTAGTAGTAGTAGTAGTAGTAGTAGTACTAGTTGTAGTACTAGTAGTAATATTAGTATCCTGGGTTTCATTGGAGAGTTTTAGCATCTCGTGGTCTAAATGCTGTTTCAGAGGCTTTTCCAGCCTGACAGTTATACTCTGTGGGAAACAATCAATACTTTGATTTTTTTGTTATGAAATTTTAAAGATATAAGATATATTATCAAATTTTAAAGATATTGAATACCAGCACATTCACTCCAGAAATATCACGACCTGTATTGGCCTTCAAAAGCCAGCATAGATCGAACCTTAATAGAAATATAGAATTGGCCCGTCCTCGAGGTTCTGTCTATGAACGATATCACACCCAGTCTTCAAAACTGCTAAAATAGATCAGAGATCATTGAAGCGTGACCAACTGCTTGCCTCCCCCCCCCCCCCCTCCCCCCACTTCATCTCCCTCTCCCATCCCAGCTCATCCTCTTTTTCTCTTGTCTATTCCTCCGTGGTGTTACACAGCGCTCAGCTACGGCTCTGCCCTCCTCCCTTATTCCACCTCCCATGTGATCGATACTGAGAACTGAACTCAGTGAAGACTCGGCTCGCTGGAGCAAGCCCATTAGCCCAGTCTTCTAAAAGGCTGATAACACAGGGATGATGTGGCTCTCGTGGTGTTAATGCCCTCTTTGATGTTACAAAGCCGCAGCAGATACTGGTGAAGCTCTGGTTGTCAGTAAAGACGATGGCGGGTTAATTGATTTCTGTCACTAATTGGATGGCAAGTGCGCACAAAGCTGGGAATAATTCCATAAAACATATAGCTTGACCACAGTTCTCGTAGGTTTGGAGAAATATCAACTAAAACTGGAGCTCTTCTGTGCATGTAATATAGTATTTCTCAAGCTTCTATCTTTTCTCTCTTACAGGAGTCGATTTCAAAATGAAGACGCTAGTAATAGATGGTATCAAAGTACGGATACAAATATGGTAAGATGGCGACACAAAACACCATGTTGGGAGGCTTATTGCATCAGAATCAGATTAATAAGAAACACTATAGCCTATAATGTTATGATTACACCGCTGACTTTTTAAATATTACACAACACTAGTTCTGACAGGGGAGGGTTGTTCTTTATCTATTCCCAAAGATAACTGTCATATCTCATGGCTGTGACATATTGTAATCTCATTAATTAACTCTGTGTGTGTGTGTGTGTGTGTGTTCTCTCTAGGGATACTGCAGGCCAGGAAAGATATCAGACCATCACTAAGCAGTACTACAGACGAGCACAGGTTGTTGAGCTAAACTGTGGTTTGTCACACATTAATGTAATGTTATTACTATTAAGCAGTGCAACAAATTCAATTTTAGTAATAATGTTCCAGTTACAACTGAAAAGAATAAGTTGTTCCTTTTGCTATTATTCTGCCAGAATTGCCCATTTGTTTTCTCAATGTGCTGCTTCACACCACTTTGGTTACTTTGACCAGTCATACAGGTGCTTGAGGAAGCACACAAAGCACACATATTAAAGGTGCTACATGTAGCATTTTTTAAAATCAATATGTCATTATAAAATGAATTGTGATACCTTGGCATAATAACCGTAAACAAATGAGACCATGGCCGACACGATTGGTAGCCTCTATCTCACACCAGTAGTATTGTTAGTGCTAGTGTTTCTCAAAATTAAGACCACATTCCCCATAAACCCCGTTGCTTCTAGTCACATAGTTGCTACTTGTTCCCCCTCCTCCTCGTTGCTGTCATTCCATTTGGGTTGGTTTTCTCTTTGGCTTTACTGAAGAAGATAAACATGTTGGAAGTGATTTTTCCATCACCTTTCACTCCTTCCACCATCTGCCACTATGAGAAACTCCGAAAGCTTTAGCTCTGCTTGTTTCCCGTTTTGGGCCGTAAAGTCCCTCAGATTTCCTGTGAAATCCGACCCGGTGGCACAAGTGCCGTGTAGGGGGGCGGCAGATTCTGCCAATCTTCTCGGCAATGGTCTCGTTTGTTTACTGTAATTATAATAATGTTTCAAAATGAATGTGAAGACTTACTGATATTAAAATGCTACATGTAGCACTTTTAAGAGTTTAAAGAAACAGAAGAAAGTTTTTAAACTAGATTGTTCATAGTGCTAAAAAAAAGTCAGTTATTGGTTACACAGTGACTGATTTTTCACTCCTTAGGGAATCTTCCTGGTTTATGACATTACCAGTGAGCGGTCCTTCCAGCACATCATGAAGTGGGCCAGTGATGTGGACGAGGTGAGTTCAGTGATCAGGGCTTTAAGAGCTGGATGTCATAGATTATGCACAGTGGAAAATCACCAAGAGGTGTTTTTTTTTTTTTCATTTAGAAAGGGTACAGCTGTCAAAACGACTTATTGTGCTAAGGCCCAAGGTTGACGAAGAACAGATGCCTGATGTGGTATTATATAAACCAAATTATGTCAAACCTGATGGTTATTGCTCTTGCTGTGCTTATGAAAGAATGACTGTTCCATCTTCGTTTTCAAAATACATGTCATCTTATTAAAAGAAAAAATCTTACCATAAGTATTTAAAAGAACACATTTTCCTCTGGCAGTGCTTTTTTTTCTACTGGCCTTGAGTCTTCATAAAGCACTCTTCTGCCTGCCCTGCTTCCCCCAGTCATTTCCCAGATGATTCTCTTCTATTAATTTAGTCATTATAGGCATAATTTCCTAGATGGGTCTGTCTGAATATACTGTATCTATCTTGGCATGCTTCCCACTTACTTTTAATCTCGGTCTCATTTCCTGAACACTGCCTCTCCCGTTTTCTCTCCCCTCGGCATTCTCTTGACATTTGAAATCTCCTCTCTCTCTCTCTCCGTCTCTATCACTTTGTCGCTTTCATTCTTCTTCCTCCTCTGTAAATTACCCTCCTTTCTCTCATACTCCCATTACAAACTGCTGCAGTATGCTCCTGACAAGGTCCAGAAGATCCTAGTGGGGAACAAGTCAGATGATGTGGACAAGAGGCAGGTGGCCACAGAGCAGGGTAACAAGGTGGGTCAGTGACTGGCTGTCTGTTGTCACTATTTCACACTGGCTTGACATTAAATGGCAAACTTAACAGGACCTGAGTAGACCTGATGGGTTGGGTTGGGTCAGATGATCCAGTTTGGGTCTGGGTTGGGTTGTAAAATACCATTATTACCATGCAGGGGTTTGTCATGCTCAAGCTCACCAAAAGATCTTTACCCTCAGGCTCCATTTGGGTTTTGGTAGAACCTTTGGGTCCAGGTTCACCAAAAGCTCTTACCCCTTGGGTTTGGTTTGGGTTCTGTTAGAAACTTTGGCTTCAGGTTCACCAGAAGCCCTTACCCGTTTGGTTTTGTTTGGGTTCTGGTAGAAACTTTGGGTCCATGTTGGGTCAAGCTTAAATTTTCAGGCCTTAAATAAGCTCTAAGTCTTTAATCGAATTGTTGGTGTTGTCATCGTTATGTTTTCCAGCTGGCCAAGGCTTACGGAATGGACTTCTTTGAGACAAGTGCCTTCACCAACCATAATATAACAGAGGTGAGGGCTGACCGGACTGCTGCATAACCAATGGAGAGTCATCGCTCAGAGGGATCTTATGACATCTAATGACCATGTGTAGTAACAAGATCAAAGCGATGCATGCAGTCATAATGATATAACGGCAGGAAATGACTTTATAGTCTGACCGTGTGCATCTTGTCTCTCTCCTTGTCCTTGTCTTCCTCCCATACCACTGTGCCTGCCATGTTTCCCTCTCAGACTTTCACACGATTGGCTGAGCAGGTGCTTGCAGCCAATAAAAAGGACCTGGATCTTCTCCGGATGTCCATCAATGACGAGCTTAACCTTGCCGCCCTGGAAGAAGAGGAGGGACTCTGTGACAGTGCGGCGGCCGACCAAAACAAGGGCTGCTGGTGTTAAAGGAATACCTTAACATTATGAATTGTAGTTGAATATTTTTCCTCACCAGACACTTTGTACATTCTGAGAAAAAGGTTTCTCCATTTGTCTTCAATTAAAATAAAGAGGTACACCTAGCTGCAACCTTGCAGTTAGCCATTCCCCATAGTTTCAATGAGCAATGCCAAAAATGCTAATAAGCTGTTTTAGAGCAATTCAAGGACAGAGGAAACTTTTTCCAACAAAGTGCCAAGTGACTGGTGAAGAAAATAAACCAGCTGAAGGTCAAACTGTCAAGGTTTCCCCTTGTGGGACAAAATGTTAAATGGCTAAAGCACTAACTCCTGCTCAATTCAAATTGTCTTTGGTGTGAACAAATCCAATCGCTATCCACTACCAGTCAGCAGTTCACTTACATCTGAAAAGACTGGAATACAAGGCTATAGCTTAGTTATAGGAGAGCTATAGATAAAGATGAAAGACATTATATTGCTTTCTTAAATTTGTACAATAGTCTTGAAGTAAAGGATAGGCTATGATTTGGAATTGTTCACCACTGACTTGCAAACTTTTCTCAATGTTGTATTTCAATGTTGATTTTCCAAGCGCTGTCTCTGATATTCTTTAATATTTTGATCATAAGGCTGGGTGCCTTGCAAATCAGTAATGTGACTGATTTCATTTGGTCTTCATCCACCCTTTTTAATTACCTTTTTGTAGGTATTAATGCTCATCTATACCATTGTATGCATTAGGTGTGGTCTTAAAATGTGCCACAAGAGGGTGCTACCTGCATTGCGAAAACAGCAGACATACCGGAGAGCTGTTCAATGATGCCAGTACACTGTTTTTTTTTTGTTTTTGTTTGTTTGTTTGTTTTTGGTTACAGTTGACTGCAGTTGCAATGGCCATCTTTGATGAGATGACAGGATCCTAAACATATGCAGCCATTTTATTTTCCACATTTTTCATGCAAGGTTTGGCAACACAAGCATTTATGCAGCTTGTAATCTCTTACTCATCCATACAGGACCACATGTACATTTGAATAATTAGCATATTCGAGTATATTCTTAGTTGTTGGAGAGAAACACCAAGAGCAAAATTATTCCACTGCCCTGTAGCAGAACTGAAGATATTTATTTTTCATTTTATACTCAGAATACTTTTTGTTTAGAGCAGAAAATATCCTATGGTACTTACAGTTGGTACTTTGACTGATAACTGCCCATTGCATTGTACATACAAGTTTTTTCAAGGCATCATAGGTTGATAGACTCATGAGCATAGGACATGAATTTAATGTATTACCGTTAGAGGGCTGTATAAAAAAGTGTCCACAGTGATATAGATGGTCTAAAATATTCCCTCTGTGACTATACTAACGTCTCTTGGTCATTCTGTTCTTTCTCGCTGTTTTTTACAGAGTACTGTGGAGATTCCATTTAAATATGTTTTTTTTTTCCCAGACTTAGCAAGGGACAAGTGAGAGATTTGCATGCGATCCCAATCTTCTTTCCTGTCTTTTATTGCAACTTCAATGAAGTTAATAATCAACTGACCGTAATACAAGTATAGCATTTGACCAGAGTTGCCTGTTGGAGACTTATTACAGACTGAACATCATAGGACTAACTTTGGCTACATTTTTTTTGCAACTTAGTATTACTAAATGCTACTCAAAACGATGTTTATGTGTGCAAGTGAAATGGCAGTATGTTGTACTGAATGATATTCTGGACTATGCTCTAGATACACAATGTATCTGTGTTGTTTAATGAACAATTTTTTTTTCTTTCTTTTAGACTACTTGAATTGTATTTGTGGAAATATATTATGTGCGACATGTAAAATGCAACATGTTATTCTTGGAAAAGAGATGTCAAATGTTTATGAGTAAATACTTGCAGATAAATGACTGTGCCAATGAGTCTTCTTGTTTGTATAGAAACAGGAAACTCTTAACAGTATCACATGAGACAGAGGAAAATACCAGAAGGAAAATCACTATTTGCCCAGTACAATAAATCTACAGGAATGTGTCTTTGTGACACTGTTTTATTGACAACTTACAGAATTTATAAGTACTTAATGTCATATGGTACAAGGAGAACAGGACCTCAACTGCAGTGCAAAGACACAACAGAAAAGATATGGACAGTACTGTACATATCCTTCCACATTTATACATTAAACATCCAATATTCTATAGCCAAGTGTGTTCATGCTGCATAGTATACAGGATGGTTACAGCTGTTGAGGAAAGTGTAGTGAGTACCAATAGCACATTGGGCCTTATGATGCCTATAATGTATTTATCAGCACAGCTGTGATGTGGTCACAGGCCAGACCTGCTAGTAGGGAACTAACTACTGGACAGATGGTTTACAGTATTTTTGCATGTTGAGGCTACATAAACAGGTATTTTCTCCAAAGCTGTGAGTCACTTATTGTATGTACATCTACAGTAGGATTTTTAATACATTTATCAAACCAGGCAGGCTGACTAAAAGCACACTCTCATTTACATTGTGATTTACATCAACTAAGTTTCTGGGGAGCAAGTGGAGCATTGACTGATGACTGACAAGACATTATTATTTAGTCAGTGTGATAAGTTATTAGATGTAGATCACCAAATCTATCAGCTCAGAGGGAACATTGGTCCTGAATTCTCCCCTGATCTGGTTTCTTTAGGTATAGCTTCCAGATAAATATCTGGCAGTTCTTGCTTGATCTTTTGCTCTTATAGTGATGAAAACTACAAATCCTTCACATAAGCTGAGGGATGGCAAATGCCACACTTTCCATACCCAATTGATGCCCATTTTACATCAACAGACTGGGTGAGTACTTGTACTTGCAGGGGGAGGGAAGGTTACACACTTTGACTCACTGAGACAACACTTGTCTTGATGAGTCTTGATGGTTTACTTCCTTTATATATATTAACTATATCTACTGTCTGATTGTATTTTGCCCATGCCAAAATTGTCCGCAGTACTCTAGACTGAAGTCATGGCATTGACAGAACAGGACCTTCAAGAGACTTCAGAGACTTTTGTGTTACTTCTTAAGTGACAAACCGCACCGCAGTTCTCCTGGAGGAGGACTAAGACCTGCACTTTTTTTTTTTTTTTTAAACTTATTTTTTTATTTGGTTATTTCTCACATCCCCTTTTACATCAAAAATATTTCAACATACCGTAGGTTGACAGTTTCCTTTACAAGGGGTTACAATTTTTGTAGTTTTATATATCCGAACAATTCAACATAAAAATATGTATAAAAATAAATCAAAACAAGTTGAAATAATAATAACAACAATACTGAAAATAACCAATGTAAATAACACAAACATATCAAAACAAAACTAAACATGGGTTATATACAAGTTCACCTTACATAGACATACATATTCAGTCCAATATACATAGGAAAATATCCATATTAATCAAAAAATAAAAAATATGTTTTTTTCCTGACACAGTAGACTACCTCAGAGCATCACCTGTAGTCCAGTTCCTTACTAAGTATATGTTCGTTCAGTTATCAATCCCAATGTTCCCCCATTGCCTCCATTAGTGGTGTCCATCTTTCTATAAAAATTTCCCTCTCTAGTCTTAGCATATATGTAATTTTTTCCATTGTATAAATGCTTCTTAGAATTCTTAACCACTCATCATAGGTGGGGGGGTCCTTTTTAAGCCATCTTATTGTAATTGCTTTCTTTGCTGCTGTTAATAATATTTGTAAGAGATACATCCTTTTCCTACTGTGAATTACATTCGGTTTCATTCCAAGAATTGCTATCAGAGGGTCTCTTACCAATTCAACATCTAATACAATGGGCATTGCCAGAATATATGCAAATGGGTAGCCATGGTCTCTCCACATCCCCTCCAACATCTACTTGACTGGTTTGGATTCATCTTTGCCACAATTTGTGGTGTTCTGAAAAATCTGTTAATTATCTTCCATTGAAATTCTCTCCACGAATTGGCGTTAGTGACTGTATGGGCCTGAGCACAGATCTTTAATCAAACTTCCTCCCTTATTTCCTGTTGTAGCTCTCTATCCCACTTTTCTTTCACATGATAGGTATTGTCCTTTGTCATTGAAGCTAGGATTCTATATAAGTTAGTTATTGGCTTATTCCCATGTTTTCCATCCTGAATTTTCAATAACTGTTCCAAGAGGGACGGTTCTATCAATCTGTTCCAGTTTGGGTGTTTGAATATAAAGCTTCTTACCTGTAGATATCTAAAAAATTCTGTTCTTGATAAATTAAAATCTGCTCTTAATTGTTCAAATGATTTGAAGTTGTTATTACTGAATAACTGATGTACAAAATGGAGATTCAAAGACCTGCACTTTTAACCTGCAATCTTGGTGCGGTCATTTGGTGCCACCCAAGTTTGAATGGTACTGCATGTTCTCACCTGCCAAACCCAACCAAACTAAAAGGGTAAACGCTCCAGAGTTCAAATAAGCCGCTCCAAACGTTCTTGGTGTGAACGCATCCTTAGACTGCATCACCCCCTCCATGGTGAGCTGACGCA
The DNA here is from genome assembly GCF_048128805.1 of Centroberyx gerrardi. Classification (NCBI taxonomy): domain Eukaryota; kingdom Metazoa; phylum Chordata; class Actinopteri; order Beryciformes; family Berycidae; genus Centroberyx; species Centroberyx gerrardi. The sequence goes on from NC_136014.1 coordinate 6,922,346, forward strand.
GCTATGGAGCAGCTTCAGGCAGTCTTACCCCTCAAGGTCTAACATGGAGCGCTTTAGACGGTCTTTTATGCTGACAGCCATCAGACTGGACAATGCTTCCTGCCACACCTGTCCCAGTCTCAGCCAACCTGAAGCAGGACGGCTGCACTCTATGTACTGATGAACTATCCTGGACTACTTTTTTTGCATTGCTCCACTCGGGACTAACCTATAGATCAGCTTGACCAGTTTCTGATATGTACAAACTGTTTCTGTACATTCTGTGTATATGAGTCTGTACATATTTTTGCACGCATTTCTTTACATATATGAATATGATCTGATAATCAACACCAGATTAAATCATAATATTTTAATAGCTTTTTGCTTTTGTTATCCTCTATGGAACAGAGTGATTTTAGATTTTAGTAGAGATTTCAGCTCTACTACAAAATGCAAGAGAATAGGAGGATATTTAGTGTTTGTGGATAAAGTTATTTAGCAATCAAAATGATAAAGTTTACCACATATTCAAGATGAGCAGAATAATCATTATAACAAATCTTTGAGACTAAAGGAATAGACAGCATTACTGACAGCTTGAAATAAATGACATCCAACCTGCTTGGTGGAACTAGGTATTCTGATGGGGACGGGTGGGGGGGTGGGGGGCTGGACAGACATACCCAAAATAAATCAAAGAATAGCTCCACAACTATCAGATCTATATGCATCACCTTGACCTCTATGGATAGATAAGAACCTAGAGAATTTACTCCCAGTGTCAGCAAGCTTGTGCCTGTTACTATGCCAGAGTAAACTCAGATAAACCAAAGGAGAAATTTAAATTTGTATCCTCGCCTAAAATTTCTTCTAAATTAGACAGTGGATAACACCATGGTAGCAATGATCCCATGATGCACAGCGATAAAAATATCAACATATATAAAATAAAAAAGATAAAAATACACAAGTGCCAGCAAAACCCCCCACAAATAATAGTGTAATAATAGTAGTATAGTGTGTTATAATAGGCCATTTACATGATCAGCCATTGCATGTTGTGGCGGTTTGGCAACTGACAGGCCTTGTAAACAAAGGTTTTGACAAGTTGGTGAAACTAACAAATATGAAATGACAACTGAAATCTCTGGGTTGTTAATCAAATTGCACCAAACATTAATTTTGAAATATGTATGTTATTGTATTGTTTATTTTGAAACTTTTTATTTTATGGATTGATAAGGAACAGTTAATGGACATTCTGTCAGCTCTATGTTGACACAGTTGAGCACAGAATCCAAGACAGTCAGTCAGTTCAGGTTGCCACATTCCAGCCACAGCAAAGCAGAAAACCTTGTGACAAACTGAGAGAAATACAAGCTTTACATTCAATTTACCTATTTTAACTCAACAACAACATGTTGAGTCAATCAGCGAAGCCGGTGAAGTCTCTACCCACTTTCACCTCTTGGACCGACCTTGGTGAGTATGAAATCCTTGCAAAAACTTGCTGTCCCTCATAAATGTTAATCCATATGATTTATCAGGTAGGGTGGGGACTAATTCCAGGTTCAGGACCATCCTGATCACGTGACCTCACATTCTATTTCGCTCCATGGATCAGTCTGGACTTCTAGCCGCCTACATTGATTTCCTGAAATTACAATGTAACCGGGCCAATCAGGGACTGCGTCGTAGTTGATGACGTAACCGGGCCAATCAGGGACTGCGTCGTAGTTGATGATGTGAAATACAGGCCGCCGCTTTTAAAGTAGTACATTGTAATTTCAGGAAATCGATGTGGGCGGCTAGAAGTCCAGACTGATCCATGGAGCGAAACAGAATGTGAGGTCACGTGATCAGGATGGTCTTACCAGGCTATTCATCACTTTCCATTTACCCAATTAGAATTAGAGGAGGCGTTCCTAGGTTTGTTTTGGGAAAAGTGGCGGCAAACACTGTTTGCCAGGTCACTTTTTAATTGAATTTATACTGTATTACTTTTAACGCCCACTATGTTCATATTCCAAAACAACCCAATGGACAGAAATCTATCCATCAAACATTCTGTCTGTTTTCTGACAGATCAGTGATCTTAATCTTTGACCCTTGGTTTTCTCTCCAGATTGCCAGGATTAGTTGAGGAAGTGTCTGGACTTACACCTAAGTGTACAATCAAATAGTCTGTTTTTGCAAAAATATAAACCCTTAATCAAAGCTTGAAAGACACACTGGAGATAATTTTTTGTCAATAGTCAATCTGACCACTAGATGACAGATTGGCTCCATTAACATGCTTTACTCCACCGCTCCACTGAGTGTCAGGCTGATACAAATCTGTGAGGAAGTTATTGGTGGAGTATGTCTGTGTTTTCTTTCCCTATCATATACATTGTTATAGATATTTACAGATTTACAGATATTTACACCAACAAACACCAATACCAATATGTAGTTGATGTTGCTATGGTATCATATATAACATTGCCATATAATTGCCTCTCAATTTATACCAAAGTGGTTTCAAATGAATCTCCTGAATGCCCTGATGAAAAATTATCAAAAGAAATTTGTGGCCAAAAGCATTGGAAAATTTCCACACATTGTTAACCTTTCATTAAGTCAGTGTTGATTCACACTGTTGATTCTTCCTTGAATTTTAATGAAAATGTCAGTCTCTCCATGGCCAATCAAATTTGAGCATCCATTTGACAGGCTTAAAAATGGCCGATCATCTTAAAGGATAACGCTGGTGTTTTTTAATGCATTTCTTACCGTCAACAAATCCTATGAAAATAACAAAATCAGGACCCTGTAAAAGTGACAAAATAACAAAATCAGGACCCTGTAAAAGTGCACAAAAGAAATCAGCTCTTTGGGGGAGCTACAATGCTTAGGCAAACTTTCAGCGAAAAAAAAAAAAAAGAATTCTTATAACAATAGGGTTCCAGCACTTCCTGCTTGGACCCCTGTTGTTAAGATTTTATTTACTACCACTAAAAGTGTTTGGACTTCAGAGACCGTAAGACGTACACATATTAAACTAACTGGAACTAGAGCCATGTGTGAGGAGCCTCCAAACAATTGGTACATTTTGATCGATAAGGGGTGCTGGAACAAAAAATTGTCTATAATTCCTTAATCGTTTGTCCCAGGAATCTGAAATGTTGTTAACTGGGTCTTGGTGTAAGTCCTCAACAGTACTACTTTAAAAAATAAAGTAGTAAAAAACATGGCTGCCATCGGCCAGATGGAGGTACTATAATAAATGCATTTCTGCTGGTTTGATGATGATGAAACAAATGAAATCATCATAGATTTAACACATATTGCTTGGCATATGCTTAGAATATTGTTCAAAAAGCTTTGCAAGTACTGGAAAGCTGGGAGAACGTAGGCAGTGGTACTCTACTGGCCCTACGAATTCGTTTACACAGGAAAATCATTATTTCTTAAACTGTCATTATAAATCAAATGATAGGATTTTCAACATTTTTTGTACAAATTACAAGCAAAACCAACAGCAAAGCTTTTGTTCATTAGCATATGATGAATATGCATGTGGAGCTGTTGTCATGATGTCTGGTTGACAGATATGACAGCTCAGTATCTATCACTGGGCTGAGTGACACACGAACACATACAGAACAACAAGTCAACTTGCACTCTCACATATCACCCACACACGTGCACACACACATATACACACACACTCTATGCATGTGTACACACAGAGTATGGTGTATGGAGACCGTCTATGGAGAGTATGTTGTTGCTGCTGTGTGCAGAGGCCATCATTATCATCACCACTCTCCACAACACACACCTCTACCGCATTACTCCAGGTCTTACAGCTCTCTGACAGCCTGTCATATGGTGTGTGTATGTGCATGTGTGTCAGTGTACATGTGCATATGGGTGTGAATGGGAGGGATAACTGTATCCATGCGTGGGAAAGTAGAAGAGAGGGAGAAAGACAGGCAAACACTCAGACAAGGACACAAATACACAGAGGAATGTCTTATCTATTCATGTACACAGGTATACACGAGTGAGGTGAATTCCCTTGACCCTCACACTACACAGGCTTCACAAATCTCGTACTGTAATAATCACGTTTTGCGCCATCATGGAAGACCACTGGAGAACTGGCTGGGCGCAAATAATGGCTAAACATATAACAACCGGGTTAGAAAAAGAGAGATATCAGAGAAAGATTGTTTTGGTGTGGATGTAGGTCAGTTCAGTAATGTTATGAGTAAAAGTGAATAATCTGATAAGGTTTGTTTTCCAATTTAGGTTACTGTGACACAGTAAAGTGTCGTCTTTAGCCCTAGTCTCCAAAACACTCTGAGTTGTAGCTTGAGGAGTCAGCTCAGTTAGCTTGAACAAACTTAGCTAGCTAATAAGCAAAGCTAATTTAGCAAAAGCAACCAATGTTAAAGGATAAGGCCGGTGTTTTTTAATGCATTTCTTACCGTCAACAAATCCTATGAAAATAACAAAATCAGCAATGATTTTGTTTTGCCAACAAGTCTCGTCCTTGTAGCCGATGCCCAATAAAGCCATATAGCCATAGAACTCCATTGTATTAAAAAAACGATTAAAAACACGTCAAAGAGCCATGCCGTTGCTCTAGCAGCATATTTCATCATCACAATGCACCGGGCCGGCCGACTTTTTCCTCAAACAACTTAATAAGCCGACCGTAAACACGTTTTCCATCTCAGGAAAGTAGTTCCGTAGCACCGAAAATAGTCCCCGGCGTAATGAAGAATTTGTTCCCATTTGAATTTGATTTGGTAATAACTACAACAGTTTGACTTTTCGTGGTAACAGTTAGCGATTTTTAAAATTGAAACTATGTCTTTGTGAGCTGTATTTAAAGGTTTTTAGCTTACAATTGGAGCCAATGACTTCCGGGTTGACGGCTAAAAAGGGAACGTGGAAAGTCGGAAAGTAATGGGAGTAGAGCAAATGCATTGTTGATTTTGAGGATTTGAGGATTTGTTGACAGTAAGAAATGCATTTAAAAACACCAGCGTTATCCTTTAATGTTAAAGAACCCATGAGATTTTTACCTTTTTGCCGATGTTTCTGGGCTTATGTACACCTATTCACCAATACAGACCTAAAAAATGTAAAAAAAAAAAAAAAAAAAAAAAGATGATTTCTAGAAATTCTATATCAAAATTAATAGACCGTCTCTTTCCAGTAAACATCCCATTTCTGTTGATGACTCATCCTGCACTCGGGGGTGGATACAAAAATTTCATCCAGTGAAATTTTGATAACCATTGGAATTATTCCCCCCACCCACTGCTATTTTTTTCAGTTCCTTTTTCAGATCTTTCAGTTCCGCTAGCACGAAGGAGTGTTTTTGGCTTCACCTAAAACTCTTTTCCCAGACAGAAGCAGAGAACATTCCTCCACAGCCGAGTGCAGACTGTCCATGTTTGATCTGAAAGTGTTTGACGTTGATGCGCCCACTTCCTCGATATTCAAATAAGTCACTCCTGCTGACGCTTCCCGCCCCAGTTTCATTCAGAAATACGTCAATACACGGAAGCAAATCATGCTCTCCATGCCACTTCATTGGGTCTTTAACATGCGACAATTAGCCACTGCCAACACTAGCTTCTACTACGGCTGCTTCATTATGGCAAAAATCATAATCACGATTATTTTGATTGATATTTAGATCACGATTATTTAACATGATTACTCATTGACTTTGGGAGCATCATGCATTTATTGAACTTTAAAAAAAAACTTGCCTTTTTAACACTGGATTTCTTTGAACTTTAAATATAATTGAACTGAAAAACTGGAATAAATGAAAAATAAATAAAAGTAAGAGATAAATAAAATAAATAATATATAAAAAATAATATATAAAAATAAATAACACCAACTATGTTGTAGTGCACTGTCACAGCCTACTGCAAAATATTCAACATATTGGATATATCAGATTTGTTAGCGAGGCTACAACAAGCCTATGCTTAGCTGAACCGTTACTATGATTTGCTACTTAATAAGCTGACATTATTTAAACACAAAATCAATCAGTATATCAGTGATGTAATGATCAGTTCCCAGTCAAAAAGAAATGCTGAAATTAACCACAGCCAGTGAATTCTGCAGAGACGGCCAGGTTGTACATTTAGAAAAACAACCAGCTGTTCACAGTCACTGTTATCCAAGACCTTCACTATGGCCGCCAGAGGCCCTCTCTATACACCCACTCCTATCCTGAAATACCTGCCCGGCAGCTTTAATTAACTGCTTTAACACCCCGCCAGGCCATTAGCAGACACCCCGGCCCCCACCTCATCCCATCCTCTCCACTTCCCAGCATCCTCGCCTATGCCTCCCTTCCAAATAGAGCTCTAGGTTTATGGTCACAGCAAGCCAGAGAATCAGAGGAGAAAATAGATGCCAAATCACACATTCAGATGCAACCAGTGTAGGAGGAAGGTTTCCTGTGCAGCCAGATCTTACATCGAATCATTTTGTCCTCGGTCTTCTCACGCCACCTGTGGATGTGCTACGCTTTTTAAAGCTACCTGTGTTCTCGAGAACCACCTCCGCCTATCCCGCTTTAACAATATCTAAAACGCAAGCTGTTAGAGGGAAGGGGGAGTCTTTTTGTAAAACGTGCTGCAGGGACCTTGCATCTCCCACGATAAAGCAACTTTTCAGCAACTGAGAATAGATGACTGACTTATCTATTACTGTCCATGTGTTAGTGACGTTTTGTAGTTAAAGGAATTCACCCAAAAATGAAAATTCTGTCATTATCTACTCACCCCCATGTCAGTTGAAACTCTTTCGTTTTTTAGTCCATAAAACAGTCCCGGAGCTTCAGAGCACAACTTCGTAGCAGCCTTCTCCAAAACAACTGAAGTAAATGGGTACCGATCATTAGAGTTCCGAAAAGAGCAGAAAATATCCAGAAAATGACTCCATACAGCTCTTGTAGCATATTCCAAGTCTCCTGAAGCCAACGTTCGCACAGTGAGTGGAAAAGACCGATATTGATGCCATTATTTAGAGCAAAAAGGCCAAAAACAGTTGTCGCAGTCGTGAATCTCCTACAAATCCGTGTTTACACTCCTAGTCACACAAACTGAAAAATTCTGCTGAAAGCGCAGGACTGTCCCTCCATTGTAAACACACGCATCGTACACAGCAGTCGGCTTCAGAAGCAGTAATTCCGCTTTTCTCACAGAAAAACTCGAAGTGAACACGGCATGTTAACATAAAGTGTTAAATTTACGCTTTCCCAGCACGAAACGGTTACGTGAAGGAGACACGACTATAAACAGGAGGTAGTGTGACATTGAAGTAGCACGGTGGCCAGTAAGGTGGCGTTGTGGTCGGGGGTGGTGGATGGGTGTATACGTTTGCCTTCCATGTCGGCGACCGGGGTTCATTTTCCAGTGTTTTCAAAGGACATTTCAACCATAAATCACATTTTAATTTTTAACGAATGCTTTTCTTATTTAACCATGACCAAACCATTTCCCTAACCTTAACCAAGTTGTTTCAGTTGCCTAACCATAACCTTAACCCAAAGTTTTTTTTTACTTGCCTAAATTAATCAAAGTTGTTTTACTTGCCTAAACTTAACCATTAACCAACCTTTGGGACGTAATTCAATTCGTGGTGGAGGAACGTATTTAAATTTGTGGCGGAGGAACATTTTTAAATTCATGGTGGAGGAACATATTTAAATTTGTTGCGGGGGAACGTAATTCAGTTCATGGTGGAAAAACGTTATTTTCCCATAATACGTGTCCACAGCACGTTAATCGCCGTTTTAGAGTTTGTGTTCATTTCACGTATTTGTGTGAGATCATGTTGCGCCCGGTCATGGAGGCTCACAGGCTTCTTCTCTCTGTTTTACCATGCGGGAAGACCTCTCACTCGGATCATTTTTTTTCACCATTTTTCTCTAAATAATGGTGTCAGTGTTAGTCTTTTCCACTCACTGTGCCAACGTTGGCTTCAGGAGACTTGGATTATGCTGCAAGAGCTGTATGGAGTAATTTTATGGATATTTTCTGCTCTTTTCAGAACTCTAAAGATCGGTAGCCATTGACTTAAAGGCCCTGACACACCAGGCCGACGGTCGGGCAATGTCGGGCCGTCGGTAAGCGTCGGTGTCCCTAGTTTTTGCGGTGTGTCCCGCACCGTCGGCACTAGTCGGACCCTGTCGGCGTCTTTTCGGCCGATTGAGCATGTTGAATCGGTGTCGGAGCCCGTCAGTGAGAGAGATCACTCTGATTGGTAGTTCGTGTTTTGCCTCTGGATGATTGGGCTGATAAATTCCTTCAACATGTGGAACTGAACAGGAAAGAGCCGAGCGAAATTTTTAAAATCGGAGGTTTCATTTATCTCCAGCTCTCGACACAGGTTCGGGAAAGCCCCTTGAGCCTGTCGCTGGAGTAACGTTATTCATGATTTCACCCATTTAGTGCGGTTTCTCTTTTTATTTTTCGCCTCCGCCTCTTCCTTTCTTCTTCCACAACCAAAAGACCAAGGGCTGACAACGCCAGTGCCATTTGCAACTTCTTATCAGACATAAGGTATGGAGAGTTATTTCCCCTCACGCAGGCGCAGAACGTACGTGCTAGTTGGCCGTCGGGTGTAGTCTTTGCGGTGTGTTCAAGTGCAACTTTTTGGACCAGACGCAGGCGACGTGGTCGCCGCTGGTTCTTTGAAGTCGGTTTGGTGTGTCAGGGCCTTAAGTTGTTTTGGAGAAGGCTGCTACGAAGTTGTGCTCCGCTGGGACCGTTTTATGGACTAAACTACTACTAAACCGTTTTATGAACTATTCCTTTAATATTCAGTGATTTGATTTGTTACATGTGGGGTATAATGTACAGCAGTCAATAACAGTGATAAAGGCAAAATTGGAGATATTAGGTCTTTGCAACACAGCAATAATAGAGTAGATAGCAATCAGTATAAGAGGAATAGAGAACACTACAAGTTATTGTGGGTATTTTCCACAGAACTTGCGTGGTCATTCCCATTCAAATCAACGTTCAAGGATGGAAGAACGTTCCGGCGGCCATTTTTATGTGAACCGTTGGGCTAGCTTCTGTATAAACCAACTTCCAGCAAGTCACTGAGGCGACAGGTTTTGCACATGGTTTTGCAGCAAGAACCAACAGAGCTTCTCTGTCTCCTTGCTGCCATGGTTTGCTAATATGCTAATGTTGACTAGAAGAGTTAGCAAAAGAAGCAGTCTTTGATAAAGCTACGTTAGCCTCATCGCTAACGACAGCTTTCAGTTGAGTTTTGACAGTTTGCTAAACACTCGTGCAACAGACTCATCTGCACAGTTCTCAAGCAAGTGTGACAGACTTTACAGCCTTAATGCCCAGACTTGCATTGTCACCATAGCAACTAACCATTAAAATTTCATAATTGTCATTTTGTGGTGTACTAGCCAAATTACCATGGCAAAGTTCAAAAAGTGCAGATTTGAACATTCCGTCCATTGACTCCCATTATAAAAAAAAGTGGAAAAAAGTAGAATAGTTTAAAAAGTATAAAAGATTGAAAAAAGTTGAATTCAAGCACGCATGGAAGGACTGTTCTATCCATTCATGTTCTGTGGTATTTTCTGATGAGTTTGACTTGATCGAAAATAACTTAAATAGCACCACTCAACTGTTTAGCTTTCATATGTTGCCAGTTCTGGTATCAAAAGCTCAGACAACAAATTGAGTGGGGGAAAAAAAACTCTATCCAGCAAATCACTTTGTAAAAAAAAAAAAAGCCAATAATGGAGCGACAGTGTTCCAACAGGAGGTGCCATGCAATTACGGATTTTGCCTTCAAGGGGATGTGTGGTTAGACTGATAAACACACACCATGGTGAGGTGCCAGGCTGGGGAAGCCGCAGTGGGAAAGAGAAAAGAGTAACACTGCCTTCCAGCGCTGTCAGAAATGTTGTAATTATGACTTGAGCGCACACGATCGACCCGACAAAGTGATAAATATGACTGGGGAAGTCAGAATTTTCTTGTGGTGTTAAAACGTGCCTCGAGGCAAAAATGGTGGCGAGCGTGGAAGCCTGCCACAAACTGACGGGAAAAGTGATGTACTTTATTATTATGAGTTATTGTTTGACATTCCTTGTGAATAATTAGTGCTGCTGCATGTTTCTATTTTCGCTCTTTGTTTGTCTGTTAGTTGTCATGCACATAAAGCAACTTTTGGCTGATTGGTTAATTAAAACAACAGCCACCAAAAAGCTCATTCTGTCCCGGAGTCCATTTAGTTATTAATTCTGACAAAAAGCACAAGTTGTATTTATGACTTTGAAATTTGGAAGCCGGAGCTTACGGTGAGCACCTGAAGGGCAGCGGAAAGCCAACACTATAGACAACACTTGACTCCAATGTGGACCTTCTGGAGAGTCCTCCCACCTCCATATACATACAAAACCACACCTGATCACTTTGACATCACCTAACAGATAACACGTGTTTGTATGGAGTTTTGAGTGTGTGGGCTTCATCCTTTAAAAGACAGCCACCATGATAGCTGGACTTGAAGACGGATTCATAAGCCTGGATGACTATTTATAATCACTGCAGGAGAAGACGCAGCGCTTCTCGGAAGCATCACCAAATGTGTTTTTTGTTTTTTTTCGTGAGTGAATCACTGCATCAGCAACTCGTTTTAGAGATCGAGCGTTAATCCAGCCTTCTCCCTCCAATCGCGTTAAGAGACACTAAGCGTGTGAACGTGCGTGTGCGTGCATGTGTTCTCGTCTTTGTACGTGCGTGTGTGTACGTGTGGGTGCCGAGGTTGACAATTAATCACACTTGCTTTTAACCTCTGCTATCATCCCAGGGCCTGGAGCTCGGCCCAAGCGGGAGGGGGTAAACACACACACGTTTCAGTTGGACCGTACCCTCCCTCCTAATATCTATTCTTCCAACCTCCAACCCCCAAATCCCGTCAGAGCGTGGCAGCATCCCAGCCAACCATTGGACCAACCTCTTCCCCCCTTCCCTCCCCATGCGAGCTTGAAATCAAAAACAAAAACAACTCCGATGTCTCCTCAGGACAACCAGCGTTATTTCTGGTGAGGAAGACTTTGGTGAGCCTGTGCACATGTGGCGGGGGCGGTCGGTGTGTGTGATGGAGGGGTGGAGGAGGGGTGTGTTTGTGTGTGTGTGTGTGTGTGTGTGTGTGTGTTTGAACAGTGTCCAACTCCGAGGCACTTGTTCTTCTGCAGGGTGCTGTGATGTCATCCTCCCACCTCTCCGCTGCGTTTTCACACCAGCGTGAGTCACACACTGCTCCGGCTCTTTTCGCGGGGAGGTGTGTGTGTGCGCGCGCATGTGTGTGTGTGTGTGTGTATGCGTGCACAGGAACGTGCGCCTGCCCTGTGTGCGTGCGTACGATGCTAAGCAGGAACGTCGCAGGAGGCAGTCGGAGCTTGAATTCTCTCTATTCCTCTGCCTCTCCAAACACATCTTGAAAGACTTCTTCTATAAGTTCCTGTACTCTACAAAGACATGCAGGGATTGAGAGGATCATAGTGTGGATTCCCCCGCTTGCTCATATAAGAGCCTCTTTACCACATATACCTAACCCCATGTTAAAGAGACATAGAGATACATAAAGAGCGGGAGAGAGAGAGAACACTATATACTGTATACCCATCTCTAGAAGTGCAGTGTCTTCTGAATAGATGATAAAGTCTCTCCATGTCTAATTATCAGTTGCTGCCTGTTAGCTCCAGGTATCCAGTTATTGTTAATGGGGTTTGGATGGAGCACACACACTGCTGCAATAATAAACTGCAGATGATAGTACAATTTAAAAGATCTCTCCCTGTGGTTTCCCTCTATGCCCTTGTGACTGAAAAAAGGAGAGCAACAGTGAAGAGTTTAGCAGTGAAACAAGAAGACAACAAGAAAACAAATAAAACCCAGTTATGGTTAAAGATTCTTGACTTGTTCTGCAAGTGTAGCTGATTTTTTGTTATTTTTTTTGCCCAAAACCAGATTGAAAGAGAAGACAAAATAGAGAGAGGATGGTTTATGAAGGTACAAGAAGGGAGGCACGAAGTTTCAATTGCCTGCCTCTTCATTTTCCTCTGATTTATAACTTCTATTCAATAGATTGAAAATCCGGCCGGGCGCACTGGCAGAGCTACACCCCTAAAATATACACACGGTGAATAATTGATGATTTACCCTCCTTTCGGCCTTGTCTCTTCAGTGTTTGTTTGAGCAAGCGGCGCTCAAATTGGCGGACAAGAGTTTAAGGCGTGTTCAAATAAAGCCCATTGTGGAGGGCTGCTCCGCGAAAAGTGCTTTATTTGTCTAGCTCTAACTGCTGCAAGCCAAGTGAGCCTGAGCCAGCCGAACGCCTCAGGCTGTTGACTCAAACACACGCACTGGTAAAGTTACTATAATGTGCAACATGATTAGGAATACATCATGATTGAATAGAGCACATGCAGCTCCGAAGTTTTGGTTGGTTGGAAATTTTGGTTTTGGTTCAGTGTTTGTCTCTTGATTGGGCCCAAGTTTCAAAAGTGAAGCTCTTATTATTTTTTCTTATTTATCATATTTAAAATGCTAATTCTATTCATTGCTTCTATTCTTACTTGGGTATTGTAGGCGGGTGGGATTAAGCAAATTTCTACTGTTTTGTTTTTATTTCACATTTTCTTTAGCAAGTAGTGGCAGCATTTTTCTGTCTACCATGCTGAATGACTACAGAGGAAATGGTGTGCATATTTCATGCGCAGTGTATTGACAGCCTTTGATGACCGTATTCATGATGCATGGGACATAACTGTAAAACATCCACTTTGCTCAATGCTTCCCATAGTCTTTGACAGGATTGAATTTAGGGCTGTGAATAGAATGAACTCCCTGTAAACTATGTATGAGCACTCGTAATTAATGTCGGAGTCGCAACATGACAATTGCCTTTCTCTCCACGTCTATCCTTAAACGTCTGCCAATCACTCAGCCTAGCGAACGGCCCTGCCAGCGAATCCTCACAATAACGACACACAACCAAACACTAATTGCGCACACACACTCCATTCCAGGCACCGTGTTCGGCACTTATGAAAAACAAGCGCATCAAATTCAGTCTATTTTCAGGGCGCACTGTCTGCATTACGCCCCTTAGCGCGGCGGACAAAGGCCCAGTGTATGTGAAAACAACTTGTCGCCTTTCTTCATGTCAATCTCTATTAGTGTAGGAGCGCCGCTTGAGTGGAACTTTGTGAATGGGGCCCATTCTTTTCATTCCACTGCTTCCACGGGCGACCGAGCCTGGAATTCCACCACTCTCTCTCTCTCTCTCTCTCTCTGTCTGGGTTACTGTGGTCATGTATCCTATGGTGGTCGACCCATGTCTGACTGCACTACTTGACGTCTTCATGTGGCTCAGACAGAATGTGATAGACACTGACTGGGCCGCTGCAGTATCATGATGTAAGTGGATATGATGACATCACCTTTGATGTGCTGAGGCCACTGGGAGTAGGTATAGGCCACAAAGTGCAAGTGTTTTTATGGGCCCCTTCCTATTACTCAGGCAACATTTATAAATGAAAGGGGCATTCAATAATCTATGAGCTCTATTGGCGACTAGTAGGAATTGCAACATAATCAATAGAACTTATCTTTGGCTTGTGAATGAGGCTTTTTAACCTTCGTAGCTGAAATGTCTTGCGATGCCAAGAGTACAGGCTGGAAATTGAGTTTTGAAAGCAAGAAATCTCAAGCTGGTGAAGTAATCATTGAGTTATTAGTACTGATCAACAACCCTATCAACCCCCCACACATATATTGTGGCCATTTTCTGCAATGGAATAGTAAAAATCTTACTTATTGCTCCTTTAACATTAAACAGGATAACATTCGTTCTGTGGTTACTTCGTGCAGGGTGAGTGCACTATTTACTATTACAGCGCCCCCCCCCCCCCCCCCCCCCCCTCCCTCCACGCACACACACACACACACACACACACACACAGCCGAGCATCATGAGTACATCAGTATCAGTAAGTGTCATGAGCAGCTGCAGCACCTCTCTGCCTCCGGCTCTGCTATATATAAGGACTTTTCAGCCGAATGGATTTACCTTTAGATGGGTAAAATGTACCATTAAGTTGATAACGAAGGCATGATAGTTGTGGGGTGTGTAGGAATGAGCTTAGTATCCCACAGGAGGATGAACGTAATATCCTCAAGTTGTCAATATTCTCTGCAGCCCAGGAGAAGCAGTGTTTTCCTGGCATAACAAAACAGGAGGGTGTCACTCTCACCGCTCGTTGGAGATGTGTCTTTTCTGCGCTTTAATCCATACTGATTTTCATTCGGTGGCTAAACCAATTAGGCTACTTCAGCTAATCCTAGGGAAGGCAGTTTTTTTCACCGGAGAACAATACAAACCACCCACACAAATATCCGCCACATGACAGAATGGGGTGGGTGGCGGTAAGACCCATAGAGCTGCTGGAATAGAGTGGCTTTAATGAGAGTAATCGCTTTCCCTTTGTCTTTATTAGATTGTTATGTAATCCTGGGTGACATTTTAGAATAATTGCTGCATAGAAGGAGAGTGGAGATAAAGGCAAGGGAGAGAATATATGGGGGGACTTCTTTCCATGGAACTGGCGTTGATAATGATAGAGAGGGAGAGAGAGAGAAGGGAAGAGAAAGAGAAGTCCTGGTGCAAATTTTAGCTGGAAGGTTTGTTGATTGTTGTCACACATTAAGAGAAATGGGCAACAATACGCAATAAAGAATAACACTGTAGATAATAAATGTGATTCATTTTGTCACCTTCTGCAGATAGACAGCAGACAGACTCAGAGAGGGACACAAAATACATAGAAGGTTGTAACTATTCACAGGTGAGAGATGAATTTTTGTGAGCCTCATACTACTCTACCCCGCAGCCTTAATTAGGGCAGTGTTCTTACTCTCATCAAATTAAACTTTAATGCTGAAATAACTAATTTATGTGAAGAAAGCAATCAGGTGGAATTTGCAAAACTGAGCTTACAGCATAAAAGTAATGATCTGTGAGATTCTCATACAAATAAATGTGTGTTTTGCTACTCTCTATTGCAGAGTGATATAATAGTGTTTCAACCTATTGCCAGTTCATAAAAGCTTGTACATTTGCTGTTCTAACCACCTGCTGTTGGGCATATGGGAAGTGATGCGTTTTATGTTTGTTTGGAATAAATAGAAGAAGAGCTGTGTAGTTAGCATGAGCAGCGACAGCAACCATGGCTGAACAGACAAAGAAAAGAGCGCCACCTACAGAAACTCAAACTGCAGATGTCATTAAATTAAAAAAAACAACAAAACAAGGATTGCGCATATTACCACTTTAACAAAGTAGAGAACAGTGATGAAAGCACAGTACAGGAAACACCATTTGACCCTGAAGTTGGCCATGGCGGGTATCAGATTTCCACACTTTCTTGTTTCCCTACTGATGAGATTTCGTTTCATGAACAATAGCTCTGCCTGACAAGTGCAAAATGGATGAGAAGTTGATAACAGCCATTCAAAGCCTCCCACTTCTCTACAACTTCTATTTGAAAGACTAAAGGAATAAACATCTCAAAAACAATGCTAGAAGAATGGTTGTATCCGTCATTGGGATCGATGGTAAGCTCTGAAGTAGTATTATTGTTTTTTTCTGTTTATTTTCAATTAATTCAACTTAAATAGCTAGCTATCAATGTTAACTCATCAAAATGATGTCATGTCGCAACACCAACAGCAACACCAAAGCAGCGGAAAATCTGACTGATCAGAACTTTGTAGCTACACAAGACCACTACATAGATGCAATCAGAGACTCTTGCACTGCCCACAATCAGTCAGAGCAACCCATCAACCAAGTCGATCGCAGTGTGAACACCAGGTTGAAGTGGGGGGCCCAGTGTCATGTCTTGTCAGGGGGTCCAGAATTCGTAGCAGCACCCCTGCTACATGCGCTGTTGGTAATCCAGGCATGTTGCTACAGCTAGGTGTAAAACTCTGCAAGCCAACAGATGATGCAATGCAAGCTACCGGGGTTTCATCACTTGTGCTGTTCATCAACACCCAAACCTGCCACACAAACACCAGTTGCTCGAGGATCCGTCGCTGAAAAGCCTCTCCAAGGCTGTTGCCAGAGCAACGCTCTCCCTCTCTCCCATCCTTTCACCAGCAATCTGTCCAACCACTTCCACTCTCGTTTATATCGCGAGACTGTGCAATCTGTTCATCTGCAAATGCGACCGCTCTCATCCGTATCGCGAGAGTAGCTCCGCGAGGAGTTGAGTAGCGGTGACCTCATCCTCGCGAGGCGGAGCGAACCGCTGCAACTTTGGATGAACTTCTGAATTGAACAAACCGAGAGGCGGCCGTTGGAGTACACGGACAACAACAGACACATAGGTGAAGAGCCCCGAAGGTTTTTGCAGTGAAATTTGTACAGCCGACTCGTTTTGTCTTGCCCAGCCGTGACAGTGTGTGTGTGTGTGCCGGTGACTGACCAGTGAGTGCGTTGTTTTTCTTGCTGAAAACGCCGAGAAGGTGGAATTAATAAAGGTGAGTGCGCTGTTTTCTCTCCTCCACTGCTCTCTACGCTGACACAGGCGATGTAGCTAGAAGACTGGATAACATTGACACCGTTAGTTTTTGGTTGACGACAAGAAGAGTCCAGGTTTTTGACGGTTCATTTAATAGCAGTGTATTTCATAAGGTGGGTAGCATTAGCTAAATGTTCCAGGTTTCAGGTAACGCTTCGAGGAGCAAACTTGAATGAAAAGTTTGGCTAGCAGTAAGTTAGTAACGTTACGGTTCCTGCACCGGCTCATTCATAGCATCTAACGTTACACTATATTTCCATGCGCGGTTTCACCTTAGTTTCTATTGTTAAACATGCTCTTTTTTGTGTATTTATCTCTTATTAACCTTTTGTTTTCTGTGCTCCTCTACACAGTTCACTAGAGCTGTTGACCGCACAACGTAACGTAACGCTACAGACCAACTTATGTGCCAGTTTAAGATTTAGACAACGACCCCCCGTTGCTCTTACAGAAACAGGAAACCTTGCTAAATGACGATCAGATAAAGGTAGCTAATTGTTGTTTGGTTTAGTCCCTGCATAACGGCTGTATAATTGGAATGGGGAGCTGCAGCCACTCTTTTGGTTTCCTCCCTTTCTTAGCCTCGCTGCCCACCTTTCACTTGTGAGCAATGCAATAACCATAATCAAATGAGATCTTAGTAGATAAATCTAATCATATTTCTATGGAAACGGCTCTTTCAGCCAGCACCTCGTTGTGCAAAGTCTGACTGTTGTTGCTGTGCAGTTTGCTGTCATGCATTGTTATCGTTAGTGTGGGTTGTATGGGCATTTGGAGTGGTTCATCATGGCTCTGTGGGGTGTGGATTCACACATTGAGCTTCCAAAGGTTGTGATTCTGTGTTGGTTTTAGGAGGGAAAGTTCTTTAACTTGTTTCTATTACAACCAAGATTCCAGGTTATTCAAATGTTATTAATCTGGTGAATGTTTTTGTATGTGGTTGCATCTGTTATTACAGAGAGCACTGCACCCCAAGCTATTCGCAGGCGATCAAACACCGAATCATAGCATCTGTTCCACCCAAAGCTTAGTCAAAATCAACCTCATTAATCAAAATGGCTGCTACATAAGGCTTGTGTAGCCTAGTCAGATTTGAATGGTGATACATTGCTACATCTAATTAGTCATCGCTAACAATGAAGTGGTAAATAAAAAGGTGGAAAACTAAGACCTCAAGGCGGTGATCATCTTAAGGCATTCCAACCACCGTTATAAACAAGAATCGATCTAAAACCAAAAGGTGGGTGAACTCTATTCCCCAATAAAAGTTGGGTTAATTGAGTTTAAGTAGGTTTACCCTCCACTGTATCCCTTGTCATAGAACGTAGGCATAGAGTAGGCAAAAATACCTTTATCAGGAAGTACTTCTCCCATGGTACCCTTAAACTTAATCATTAAGTGCTCTCACACTCACTAAAGTTTGCATGTGTGTGTGTGTGTGCATGCTTGCCTGTGTATATGTGGACCTCTAGGTTGGGTGCTATTATACCCTGAGAAGGATTTTCATTGTAAGTGGCCCCCCTGTAGCTGCTCTGTCCTCTGTGTTATTGCTGGCATCTCCACCTGTGGAGTCTGTCTTGAGGCTACCGGCTACAGCCCTCCAGGGGGGCTCACACACACACACACACACACACACACACACACACACTGCTTCCCTCTCCGACAAGTCCTAAATGGACTCGTCAAAGAGATCTCATCTCTATTCATCGGGCAGTCAGGGTGGGTCAAATTCTCAACTTTAAACACCGCAGCAGCAGAGAGACTCATTCTCACCCAGACATCATTTTGACTGCTTTGTCCGCTTTGCTTTGGCTACTTTGGCTGCTGTGTCCGCTGCGTCAAAACCCCCAAACGCTCACGTATTAGCAGTTGAACATCTCATGCCATCAGCCCTCCCTCGTCGGTGCCTCTGAATGCCAAGGCTGAGCAGGTCTGGAGGCTGTGTCGCATTTACAATATTAAGTAGGCTATTGAAAGAGAGTGTGTAGGTGGATGCGCACATGTTCTGTAACACATGTAGCTGCTGAAGTATAAGCGGGAGATGGGAGAGAAGAAAAGAGAGAAGAAAAATATCAGGGTTGGTGACTGGCAGTTGAAAGATTATCAAGGGGCTTTTGGGATGTAGAGCAGCTGAAACATCTCTCTAGGTGTTCCTAGATTAAGCAGCTGGAGTTTGGAGTTTAAAACTTGTCTTGGAAAAGGGCTTCAACCCTCTCCCATCATAAGCACATTATGAGCTTTTATTGGGTGTTTCAAATTAAGAATATCTCAGTGACATGCCTTAGTTATTGCTTCCAAGCCAAATCTTTAGGTTTAATTTTGTATAACTGTAGCACTTTTTGTAGCACTGTGACCGGGCTGTGGTCACTCTTCCATAACGCCTCCAACATGTAGCATAGACCTAACTGGGACAGGCAAGAGTTTTGGCAGCACTCACAGAGAGAAAACTGGCAAACACAAAGTCAGGAAAAAGAGGACATTTCAATCTCATGGCTCGCCAGCTTGCACCTTCCCTGTCTAGTTTGCATGCAGTGCATAGCGGCACTGACAGGAGCTGGAAATGGGGTATCTATCGTAGGCTTACACCCTCCCACACTAGCCTCACTATCTGTCCCCCCTTTCCCCCCCGCTACTTCCTTGCATCTCTGCCTCTTCTTCCCTTCTGTCTCACTTCTGTCACTTCTTCTTTACCCTCCAACTCCCACAATTCCCTCCTCCCTCCTACCATCACTGACAGTGCCTTTTCCTCTCGTCTTGCTTCCTTCCTGTGGTGGAAGGCGAGCCAAGACTCTGACTTTCTCATCATTTCTGTCCATCTCCCTCACCTTATCTGTCTTTCTCTCCACATCCCCCCCCCCCCCGTCTCTCCACCTCTCTCCTCCCTTTTCTCTCTTTCCCCTTCTCTCTGTCTCCCTGCATGCTGGACATTGGAATGCGAGGTCCCTCTAGCAGATGCTTAAGGTCTCGGGGTGGGCTGTCTCTTGAGAACTAACAGAGTAAGAAATACTCTTAACAGAGAATAGATCACCCTGCAGGGCAGAATGGTTTAATAAACCTTTATTAAACCCCGACCGATATCATTGCACCAGTATTTTACACTTACACTAAGGTGGTTTTCACGCCTTCATCATTTGGTGTGGATTTTACAAACTATTTTCTAAGTTCAGATGATTTTGACAGGCGTGAACATGCCATGTGGACTCAGGTGTGGACCAAAAATTTGCAAAAGGTTCCCCAAAAAATCGCCAGTCCTCTTCCATTCAAACCATGGTGAGGATCATTTCTGGTGTGAAAACAACTTAGATAAAGTCTGACCCAAAGAGAGGAAATGACAATACACACGCAATGTGTTGTTGGTTCACGGCAGGTTGTTTGGGTTCTTTTTAGCTAAATTACAGTATAGACGAAAGAGTTTACGACCCTAGAGGAGCAGCCTGTCTGTTAATGCAGTCGCAGCTTTTATTCTGGTCTTTTGAAATTGGTTATTTTTCGCATCATGGTCAAGGGAAAACAAAGACACACCATTAGGTTATAAGTTTATTGTTTTTTTTCCTTGAATCACCAATAATATCCTAAAAGCTGATCAAAGATCATCTCAAGGGATAGACCGATGTGGTGCACTGAGGGGCATAATTAACACATCTCTCTTCGCTTATTGGAGGATCTGTCTGTCACTCATTTTAATTTGTTGCTGCTATAGAATTTTCAGTCCTAAAGCTTAGGAAATATAGACTCCTGAGCACATCTCTATTCATTTTACTAGGTCATGAAATCCAAACAGGAAGAAACTCAGTTTTTTTCCAAATTATTTCATTCATAAATAGGGAAGCAGCATCACTCAAAGACTTGAGAGCCACTGAGTTAGTCTATATGCTCTGGCACACTGGGAGTACAAGCAAGCATATTGTTTTCAGTTGCCAAACAGCCCTTGCAGTGTCGTTTCTGATATGCGAAGTGGCACATCTCTTTTGATCCAGTTTTTGAGCAGGGTGAAACGGAAGCCCTGTTGACTCTACCAGTATGTCAGGGCCTTTCATATCAGTCAGAGATGCAAAGAGAAGGAGAGAGAAGCACTTCATTTTATCACATCAGTCAACCATTCCACCTGAGGTGAAGGACTTAAAAGCTATGTTTTTCTCGTATAGAATTCCTTTCTCTCTGTCTCTCGATTTTTCTCTCGCTTTCTCTTTCTGGTGAAGTACCGGCTTAATTAGGGCTGGAAGAGGGGATTATGGCACATGAAAGCAGTGTAGATTATAAAAAAAGCACAGATTTCAGTTGTGACAGACGAGCGAGAAATCTATAAAAACATCACAAAACAATGACTAGGCTGGCTAATCCATGCAGAAGTAAACAGAAGGAACATACTGTACAGATGGAGAGCCCTGAGAGAGAGAACAGCCTAGATATTATGAGACCAAAGTGTAACTGCTCTCGTAGCAAAAGCTAGGACTTAATCCTAATATAGTATAAGACAGGGTGGGAAATTAACACCAGACTACAGCCTAATGCTAAAGCCTAAACCTTTACATGAAGATGGAAAGTGTATCCCCTCTACGAGACTATTTTGCAGTTACTTGCAAAATTGGAGGTGCTATTCAATTCTGTTGCAGGTGTTTTTCTATTCTAAAAATCTTGTTAGCTGGTGAAATCGTGAAAGTGGCCAGTGAATTTTGGCAGACAAAATTCCAGTCCAAAAGTAGCTTGTACACCAAAACCTAAGTTTCCTGCTGCAAGACATGGGAACCTCCAGTCCAAATAAAGCAGGTTGATATGAGAAATGTTACAGCAGGTAGTGTAATTTGAATTAGGCTCTGCAAAAAGATGCGGTGACTATGGGTTGAACCCAACATTATCCTGCAACTTCTTATTCATTCTCTATGTGTGCACATGATGAAAGCTTTGAAACTTCTAGAATTACTTTCACTTACATCAGTTGAAAGCCTTCTGAAGACTGTACCCCTGGTTGAGGGACCCACCTCATTTCTTTGTTTTCCTTCATTCGGCTTTCATAGACTCGTTCTCTCAGGATATCCTCATCCTCTCCTCTATTTTCACTCCATGATGACATTCCACAAATGAGATTGAGGACAAGAACTGTAAATCTTTACCCCCAAACGTGTGTGGGAGCATTGCTGAAATTCCCACCAACTGCCTCACCATCTGTTTCCAGACAGACAGACAGATCTCAGAGCAGGACAGATTTCCTTCTTGCTGTCTGACTAAAAGGATGTTTTTGCTACCGTTGGCTCCCTAGGCCGGTATTAGTGATGGATGTGCTTTTCTGACCCTGTTGCATTTGTTAATTGCTGCTGTCTCTCCTATGCCATTTTGGGAAAAGTGTGAGTGTGTGGAGCTGCAACCTGAAATTTATGCAAGCTATTAGTCAGGAAATTACATAGCTATTTGAGCACTCAAGATGTGATTTGATCTTTGAGAATCTGGAACCAGATTGAATTTCTCATACAACCTGAGGTTATTAGCTTAAGTAGAATTTATATTTGGCAACTTGAGCTTATTTGCCTGCCTAGAATCAGTTGTGGTATTTTTGGTTTGCAAGTTGCTAGACATAAGCTTGATGCTTGCTCAATCTATTAACCCTGTTGATAGCCCACAGTTCTAGTCAAATACCACCAAGTATATTAAATGTTAAATTATCTGGGTTGATTTACTCTATAAAGATCATAATTTAATGTAGTTTGATAAATGAATCAGAAACACTTGATTCTCAAAGTACAATAAATAGCCTATATATGAATTTGGCAACAGCGTCAAATAGTACACCATGTCTTGAGCATGTCTTGAACAGTCCACCTAAATTGGTTGACATCTGGTGCCAGGAGCCAGATATGGATCTATTTTACTTAAAGAGCTGACCAAGACAGACACCCAGCTCATATCAAAAATCCTGTGCAAAAGTTGCTACAAAGCTGTCCAAGTCTTGTGGTAACGCACGTAACTTAGCAAAGCATCTCAGTGACTGTTGTTCTATGACATTTCTTGATGATGATGATGATGATGATGTTTTTCTTGTTTGCTGTAGTATCGTAGCAGTACATTTTTAGATATTAAACTATATAGAAGTCAAAATTCTGCTATTGTGAAAGCACTGGATCTGATCCCATGTTGTAGTCTGTGAAAGAGCTAAGAGGCCAAACATCCAAGATTTGTCCAAAAGGCCCCTGCTTTCCTCATGTTCCGCCGCAGGGAACCGTCCAATGACGACATTCACACAAGCAGAGGAAACTGAGGCATGGGATTAAAGGAAGATATGTCCTGGTCATTGTTCATCACTGCTGGATGTAACAGTCTCTCTGATCTAAAGGAAACCTCGACTTCTTGCAGTTGGGAAGGCTGTCTCCTGTTTGCAGAATGTTCTGTCGCAGACATGTTTTTATCAAATGCAATCATTTCTTAACTTTTCTCAATACACACATCACTACTGTGAGCTAGCCTGATGCAGCTGCCTGTCATATGTGGCTGTGACAAGATATAAAGGATGTTGTGTTCTTCCCTGTCACACCACACATCGCAGTTCAACCGCAGCCTGAAAAGATGGTTCAGAGAGAAAAAGTTGGCTTTAAAGTCAACAGGCTTTCGAGTTGTTTCCCAGCCTTGAAATTGATTCATTAAGTGTGCTGCAATTGACAGTCACTGTGATTTCACTGTCAGTTTGAGTTCTGTTCCACAGCTGTAATGCCCCACTGAGCCTCAACGGACCAAACAGATAATCATGTGGCTGTGTTGATGTTTCTGGTAATGTGGCTGCTTGGGAAGGTTTAAGTTTAGATACCAGAACACTTATCTCAGGCAGAGCACATTGCTTTGGTACACAGCACACTTTTAAAAACATATGTCTGTCAGTTAAAGAAACCCTGCCCTAGGCTCATAGCCAGTAAACATTTTTTAAAGGAAGACACTAACTTTTTTACAAAGAAGTTTTTGTATTAACTCACTGTTGTGCAAGAAGAAGATTGGTGACAGTTTCACATCTGTGTGCTCACGTTTTATGTATTTCACTAGAAGTTGTTTAGTTGACAGTATCATCTCAAAAGCACTTGGGGCCACTAAATACTGAACACATATGGAACTGCCACCAATCTTCTCATTGTATAACACTATTAAACAAAGAGTTTGTTTTACGAAAAGTAGTAATAGTCTGTTAACAGCCAAGGAAAAACTAGGCTAAATGTAACTTCAGGCCTGGGTGTCAGGGCAGTAGGTCACTGATGTCATTTCACTGTGAAAAGTTGACTCCAACACTCCTTCACTATTCCAAGGAGAAAACGGCTCTGGTAATGAAAGACATCTTGCCTGGGTTTGTGGGTTCCAAGGAGGTCCTAGCTCTGTGCCAGGGATCATAAACACATGAATCTGTCTTGATTTACAGATAGCAGCGGCAGCTTTTGGCTGACCCCTCCGACACTCTTCCTGCCTTGCTGATCCATGCACTGACACAATGCCAGAGATAACGCTGATACTAGTGAATTCCTCACTGCTGTCACTTGATGGAGCCTGGATGTGTACCTCATTTTGTAGCGATTCTGTTGATTCCAGTGGCTGCTCCACAGACAGACATAAACTAGGCTAGCAGGTTGGACTGGCTCAATTGGACCTGTAGACAGTTTGCTTTAAAACCAGAAAAATGAGGTCACCGTGCCCAGGCTTACAACATCTGGTTTGCAGGTGGTGGAAGCAGACAACCAAAACAGGAAAGTGGCCTATCATGATCTGTAGCACTCATTGCAACCTTTCAGCTCATTTTGCTCATCCAAGAAGGAGACTGTTTTGGCATATAAGGTGACGGCCTTGTGACTCAGAATGGAGTTTCCACTCTCGGATTTAATGCCTTTCAGGTTTATGGCTTTGCTGAGGCCAAATGTTTGGTAAAACTTCATCAGTCTTCCACAGACAGGGTTTGCAGGTCCGTCCCATCATGCTGTTAGCCGGGGCAAGGGTGCACATTGGCATGCAGTGGAATGTGTGAGAGAGCTATGTGTACACAATAGGGATGACCTCATTGTTTTCAACTTCAGCTAAGCTCGACACGCTGAAGAACAATGAAATCTGCATGCCCCACTACCCAATTCTCCCCCTCCCTACACCGTGTGTGTGTGTGTGTGTGTGTGTGTGTGTGTGTGGATGTCCATCCATCCATGTGTATTTGCCTCTGAGTTTACAGAGGCGCTTAGAATATTTACTTTGGGCTGAACTGGTTAATGATTATTTGGAAAAGCAGGATTGGAAGTGTTGGGCTACGCACATTGGTGCATGCGGTTCCAAAGCCACCAGCTCCAATGGGCCATGTCCCTGGTCTCAGTTAGTGAATGCTGCCCTAACCTAGCTGACCCCCTATAGATTATACGCTGAACTTTGGCCCAGCTAGTATGCGAGCTGATGGGAAATGTCATTCATGCTTTCATTTCCAATCAAAAAGACTCATGGAGCAAGAGGACCAAGAGTACTGGAATGTTTTTTCGCCTTGGTGCAGGCTAAAATGTTGCCCCAGAACTCTTACGTTTTAGAATATTTTGCTATTTGTCTGATTGCTCTTTTTTCTCCCAGCGTTTTGATGGCGCAAGACCATCAAAACGCCTTTTCATTTTCCAAGTCCACGCTTACCAGAAACCTTCTGCTGCCCTGCAACAATCCTGAAAAAAAACAATGACTTGGGGAGGAAAGTGATGGTGACCTTTGCTATGTGAAAATCCCCCTCTCAAACCCAGTTCTCACCCTCCCACACCTGTTGCCCCTACATCTCCCCCGTCCCTGCCAACTCTCTCTCTCTCTCTCTGTCTCAGTGCTCACATGCGATGAAGTGGACTGAATCACTCAGAGCACCACTGCTGCCTTGTTACCCAATCACTCAAATGGAGTGGGCTGCTCCGTGGCGTTAGAGTGCTTTAAGCGGTCATCGTAGGCGATTTACCACACGGCGTTTTGATCCGTTCCAGCGGCGTCCTGACCACTCCCAGCGCTCTCCAACCGTGAGCGGGAAAGCCTGATCAGTGGTTTATGGATGTGAGATGTGTGTGATCTTAACCAAGCTGCTGTTTGTCATTAAGAACTAACTGGAGCGGTGAAGGAGAGTTGACTGCCCTAACGCTACTTTCTAATGACAGCAGCCCAGTTTAGCACTAAAGTGTCTTTGATGACGGGCCCACGGAGTTGTTTTTAATGAAGTGACTGCCTGCCTGAAAGCCTTTAACATCTCATAAAGCACTTGTCCTTGGGGAAATCAGGCACGGTTGAGGAGGGGGTGAAACGATGGGATTCACTTGAGCCTGCCTTGCTCGCTTTTCTTATTTTAACTTCTCACCACCAACATACTGGTTTGAAGAAAGTGGCCTTGTTTTGGCCCTGTTAAACTGTGCAGTGAGCGAGTGAGTGAACGAGCCTTGACTGAATAATGACTGGACTTTCTGGATTTTCTCACCTCTCAAGCGATGCTACTCCCGCATCTGGTAACATGCATTTAAATTTGTCAACAAGTGTGTGTCTATGTGTAGGATTATGTTGATGATTCTGAAAAATCGTGTTTGGGAAGTCAAAGGACTTGGAATAGCATCAGTGTAGTTGGACGTCACAGGCTGTAGCCAAGATGACAGGTATCTAGAGGGTTAAATACAAAATCCTCAAAGCACCATTGGTTCTCAGTGCTTCCTGATATGAGATTCAATAAGCCAATGTTGCCTGGCAACGAGTGCAATTCCACTTTTGGCAAGTATTGCTTAGTAACAAAATTTGTTTCCAGGAAGTAAAAACAGAATCACTAGAGGAATCAATGCTGGATACAACCCTTGAGTCTAATCAGCCATTTTTATGGAAATTAAAGCAATATGCAGTGTTTAGCCAAGTAATGTCATGCTAGCAAGCTGTGACTGTGTCAAACCACAACTGCATGGAGCATTAGTTCTAAGCAGGCTACTTAATTTTTTGTCCAACTGAATGTTTGTATTAGAGAAGTAGAGGTTGTTGAGGCTTTGGCAGCCTTCATAACCATGTTAGGCCTATGGACACACTAAGCTGTAGCCTAATAGATTGGCCTATTATACTGGACGCTATTCTCTGTTAGAGAATGGGCTTAATCTTAACATCACTTTCTAGGTTTTACAAAGCTGAATCCTCCACACATCTCCCCACAGATTGTGTCAGTGCTGGAGCACTTGTGTTTCACAGCGTACTTCTGCCTGCAAATAGCCAATGGTGCACTAGCGGGAGGCGGAGTAGGAGTAGGAGGAGAGGGGCGGTGTGAAGAGGGCCTGCGGGGGTGGCGCTGCGTTGCATAATATCAGATGAACCCAGCTGTGCTGTGTTGTTTAGCCCGTGGGTAAAGTGGTGCCAGCCAAGCTGACTGATGTGTCCACCTGCGCTAGTCAGAGTGGGTTCAGGTTTGGGCTACGGGTCAGTGATCATTTTGACACCAAACAGACTGATCACTCATAGTCAGACAAAACCGCACTTGAACATACTAAGTTCTCACAATCTTCTACTGTGATCATCTGGACTTGCTAAAGAGAAAGGAAAAAGATATGGAAGAGACATGTTTAATAGGCAGGTTTAGCATATGCTTGTGTATTGTTATTTTACTTGTGAATCACCATATGGCAATTATGCGTCTTGTTCCTCCTCGTTGGTTTAACCTCATGCCACGTTCTGATTACCAGGAACAGGCTGACCTCTTGTCCTCTCTCCCTGCAATTGCTTGACCGGCCTGGAGGAGTTGTGCCAACGATCCTCCGCAGCCTCTCGCTGGCGAATTGAAATGGGCAAAAAATAAAACGCCGGCATCGACATCTCTTCTGGCCATCACTGCGTTGCCATGGCAGCACAGTTGTTGTGTTGTCAGAATCCTTGCAGTGTAATGATAATGCAGGGTTCTAACAATGGTAATTAGAAGCCATTTTTCCCTCCTTTTACGACTCAAGCTTCCTCTCCTTGCGTTCTCTCATCCCTCCAGCCACTCTTCAATGGAGCAAAGCACGAAGAAGAAATATCCTTTCATCTTGTGCTGTGGAAAATGACATCTGAGACTGGTACCAATGCACAATATCTTCTCCCTTCATGTTGGCACCGTGTTTCAGAGTGATTGTGTAGTGGAACTGCTGCGAAGACTCAGTTACTGTTAATTTCCCCGGCCGGCTGGTGTGTTTTTTGGCAGTCTGTTAGTAGAACAGAGACAGAGACGGAGTAATACACTGCAGGTGTCTTCTAGGAAGGAACCTGTCCACCCTACAAGCTCTATTCATACAGCCTATATACTGCATGAGTCACTGTCATTAAAAGCTCATCATGTGCCCTCCCCAGACTTCTGCAATGAGCAGAAGAGATGTATGTATCAGGTTAAGTTAAACCCTGTATCTTTGATGTGGTATTACAGATAGACAGATACGCACACAAAACAGATGTTCCCTTGCATGCACCAAGTGATAGCAGTTTGTCTTGTGTGGACACTGGCTGAAACCCGCATCTAACCCCCAAGCTCAAGGGACCGCTAACTTTGAAATCAATGAACGCAGCACCACTGGTCACGTTGCTTTCACATGGCGTAGTGTCTGCGTTGCGTGCGATGGAAACGTCCAAGCTCAAAAATCGAAAGCTCAAAAGTTGATATTGGTTGTTTTCTGGTGTATTGATAAAACTTTAATTGGAAAAAATGAAAATCATGGAATAAATGGCTATCCACATGGGCTGTGATGTTCACTATACATTTTCCAAAGTGACAGACATCCCCAAAAAGCGGAGAATTGTAACCGAATTTACCAGTGTCTGGCTGTAGCTTGTGGTACTGGAGTTTATTTCAGCTCAGCGTTTGTTTACATTTGTGTACATAACGAAAAAATACCAAAGCTATACTTGATGAATATGGTTCAGACTCTTTTCCCCTGTGCTTCTCCGGTGCTCCTCTTTCAAAACAAGGCACTCTGTGGAGCAGGTAGAACGTCACGTTAACGCAATGCAGACGGTGACGCAACGCAATGCGTTTAGTGGAAGGGTAAGGAGAGACACTGTTTCACCTGTGTGTGTGTGTGTGTGTGTGTGTGTGTGTGCGCGCGCATGCGCTACATCCAAGAGAAAAAAAACTAGGACCACACAAGCAGGCCCTGGGCCTGGGGTGATGGATGGATGAAACCGTGTAACAACAATCTGTTAAACGCCGCCTGAAAGCACTCAGCAGGAACTCCTCCTCCGTCGGCTCCCCTCCACCCAGCCCCTTCCTCCTAACTGGTTTCGGCCCCTTTGACAAGCACCGATGGGAGCATGGTGGAGACCGGCAGGCACCCTCTGGGTTTCCTGTGCAATAGCTAGTACTTTGCCTCCGGCTCTGTCTGTCCGCACCCAGAGCCTTCCTCGCAGCAGAGATAGGGTAGAGAGAAAGAGAGATGGATAAAGACAGAGGGCGAGAGAGAGAGAGAGAGAGAGAAAGATAGGGAGAGCAAGGTAGGCGGAGAAAGGTAGAAAGAAATGAAAGCAAAATGGTTACGTTGAAATTGGGAGGCAGAGGAGGTAAATTGAGAAGGGGAGGGAAGTTGAGAGGGAGAGAGCAAAATGGCGTAGAGAGAGAGAGAGAAAGTGGTTGAGATTAGATGGGTTAATGGGGTAGAGATAGGGAGGGGTAGGAAGAGAGATAAAAGAGAAAGGATTGAGTTGAAAACAGGAGGCAGAGCAAAAAACATTTGCTCCGTAAGTGGAGAAAGGCGGGACGTAGATAGAAATAGTAGAGTGATTGAGGTGGATTAGAATGGTAAGTGAGAGAGAGAGAGGGAGGGAAAGGTGAAGCTCAAGAAGACCCAGCCCCCGCACTTAATTGTTTTGTTTTGCCAGGAAAAGCCCCAGATGCCTGTAGTCAGGCAACAGCTTGACCCTTCCTTTGGCTGTGGGCTGCAGGGCCGAGGCCACTGCACAGAAAGCTTAGCAGCAGGCCTTTTATTCAAAGGGCCCACGTCTTTTCTCTTGTGCGCCCCTTTGGGAGGCGCAAAGCCTCACATCTGTCAAAAGTGTCACAGGGCTCACTGTCTGCGGCCCTGCCCTCTTCCCCATCTCCCCTCCCTGGCCTTACAACAGCGATTACCCAGGAACCCCAGCACAATGTTTCTCACGGCCATTAAACACGCACTTGTCAATCTGTCTCCTGGTCCGTTGAGCGATGGCCTGCCAGCCATTCACCTCCTGAGTCGGCTTAGACCTAATCGATACGAGTGCAGATACAACACTACACCACCAAATTTCATCTAGTTCCCCCTTTCTGGCTGATGGTGGGTCTGATCAGTGAAATCAGCTGCTGTAGTGTTTGGTTGGAATGAAAACGCATGCATACACGATTCTCGATGGCACATGGTTGGTGACCACAGATCAACAGTCCAATGGTGCATGCATGGTTTTGCAGACTAAAACTAGACAAAATAATTTTGAAATACATTTTGAAATTGCAATTATCAGCCAGAATTCATGCGAGACGAAGTTGTGAATAGTGTCCAAAAAGTCTGACCTACCTACATCCAAACAAAAAACAAAGGAGATTTTGATTAGTAAAAGATAGAGTAGACAGAGTAGGTCTTCCTGAATGTGAGAAGAGGGTTATGGGAGTTGTGTGAAAACACATAGTTTAAGATTCATAGTTTAAGTACAATTTTCACAGTAATAGAATTTTTCTTCTGTTCATTAAGCTGGTACTGCTCAGTAAGCAACAGAGTTGATTAGTAGAAAACGATTTTCTCGTCCTGTAAACTGTGATGAAGTTTGATAGTGCCCAGTGTAGAGGAGTGAAGTGTCTCACCCCTGACTGAATGATTTAGGTTTGATGACCAGTGTTGTGTCAACAGTGCGGTGGTAAAAATGATGTTCCAGTAGTACAATGCGATCCTGGTGAATTTGAATCTGTATGCTGTACCTTGTTTTCGGCTTGAATCAATTCCAATGGAGTTCTGCTATTATCATCACGGGCAACTAGCAATGAAGAATCACAGTGCTAAACTGTACGCCACCAATCAAAGCCGAGTTGGAAAGCAATGATGTTTCCCCGAACGTTTGTCAAAACATGGCAATGTGTTTATGCCTTTATTTACAGTTGACGACTCTCCCCTGTTAACGTGAGTGGTTAACTTTAGCTGTCCACCCACAGAACTCGTCAGACGTTGCTTTCGGCATTGGCTGCTAATGATGCTACCTGGGACTCTGTCTGACGCTTTCAGATTGTATAGAGAGTCAGCACAACAAAGAGAAGAGAGAGAACAAGACTGTGGGCTAATTGCCGTAAGTACCGGGCTTGTGTCTTCAGATGTCAGGATTAAAAGCATTAGCCTACACTTTTTTTTTTCTCTGTGTTTTTTTTACTAACTTGTTAGGGTGCCAACTTTTTCCTTGTCTTGTTTATGGGCTTTTCTGCCTTGCCAAGGGTACATGTGTGGTAAATAAATTGGCATACCTCTCTGGATAGCGTGGACTCAAATATCCAGAGTTCATTTCCGGAGAAATAGCATACACACAGCCTCAATTTTAATGGTACTTTATTTGACTTAAAAAGAGTAGGGCAGAAAACGGATCATATTTATCACACTTGCAAGGTGGTGCGTTCTCTATCTCATTTACATATAGTTTAATCTTCAGATGAGTGAAGAATCCGTTTGTGCTTTACAAAATACACCACAAGAGCTGGAGGCTATGCTAGGCAGAAAATGGCTGAATCACATAACGGCATGAATATATTCACACATAAATAGTCTACATGAGTACAGCACACATGCGTATAAAGTCAACAGGGAAAGAACAGAAACCTCAGAAAGGGGAAAGGAAGAGCTGTACAAAGATTACCGATCAAAAGAAGGACTTCTAATCAAAATCAATATGGCATAGCCTACCTCACTTAGAGGCTTAAGGAGAGACTTACGTGGGAGGGCGTTAGATTGAATGTGCTTGGATGTAGCTAGAATTCACCAGCAGTGCTTAGATTCTCTGTGGGTGTGTTGTCTAATGAATGTGATGGCGGGGAAAAGGGAGGCGAGAGTCTTTGCGGCGACTAGGCCACGCCATGGCTACACCTGCCACCGCTGTTGTTTTATAGTGTGAAAGAGAGAGTAAAAAAAGAAGCGATCGGGAGACGAAGATGAAAAGAGAAAGCAGCCTGTTTTGTTGTCGGCCCGTCGAGGGCTGGAGTTTTATGAGCTTTGAGGCTGGGGATGTGGTAGCGGTGATTTAGAGCTTTCATTACCGAGGCTTTAACACGCTGTTGGTTCCCCACGGGCACCACACACACACACACACACACACATACACTTGAGAAGTCTGAGGAGGCCTGCGTTTTACTGGTATTGCCACGAGACAGAGATGTACAGCTTAAGAGTTTTGTAAGGTGCAGTATCGACCACAAGGGCTAAATGATAATACTGACCCCAGGTCTGTATCAGGAGGCCAGCCTGCAGATGGCTTGTCAAGGAAGAGCTATGGCAAATCAGCCGGTCCTCACAGACACCACTACACCTTCCTGGCTGCCTGGATATTTGTGCTTCGCCTGCACTTACTGGGAGTTGCGGACACATAACACTTTGGAGAGAGGGAGGGAAATGGAGAGAATGGAAAGGTTTTCCCAGCTGAACTTGTGAACTCAGGTTGACACTCTGCTCCCTCGCTCTCTTTACCTCTTCTTTCTCTCTTTATCTTGTTCTCTCTTTCTATCTTTAGTGCTCTCTTTTGCCTTTTACCCTCCTTTTTCCCAGATCTCCCTCCTCCTTTCGAACCTCACTGCCTCTCCTCTCTCTGCCTCCCCTTCCCCTCTCTCTCTCTCTCTCTCTCTCTCTCTCTCTCTCTCTCTCTCTCTCTCTCTCTCTCTCTCTCTCTCTCTATCTTTCTCCCTCTCCATCTCCCTCTCTCTCTCTCTCTCTCTCTCTCTCTCTCTCTCTCTCTCTATATATATATATATATATATATATATATATATATATATATATATATCTCTCTCCCTCTCTCTCTCTCTCTCTCTCTCTCTCTCGCTTGTGGAGTTCAGTTCTGTCAGGGAGGAGTGGAGTGATTTATCCTCTGTTACTCTGGTCACGCTTTTACTGCCTTTCTCGTTTCCTCTCTGCACACAGATGATTCCCAGGCTTTCGCAGGCGCGCACACACACACACACACACACAGTCACACACTTTCTCTTTCTTCCTTCCTCATTCTCTCCCTCCCCCCTTCCTCTTCCTCTTCCTCTCTCACTCTGGTCAGCTCTCTGGCCATTGATACCTGGCTGAAGATGCCATGGCGCTTTATTGCTCTCTCCTCCGTCCTCTTGTGATTTACATCCATTTTCTCGACAGCTCTCACGCACATCCTCTCCCAGTTGGAACTCTTACTACACAAATGTGTGGAAAATCTCTCTCGTTGCACACACTCGCATAGACACTCGTATGTACACAGGCACATTCACACGCCTCTGACTATCGCCACGATGACAGTAAGTCGGAGGCTTTTGTGGCCATTGGGTGAACTCCTCCTGGCTCAGTAAGGAGCTTCATGAATAACTTGGCCAGTCAGAGCCGTCTATGCAAGCACACACACACACCAAGCTTCACCGAATAGCAGCAGTAACTAAAAACAGGCCTAATCCAGGCTCCGCTCTGAAGAAGGTTTATCCAACAAATAGATTTGATACAGCGGCTCCGCCAGCCTGTATCGGTCTTCTTATTTTTTCTTTCCAAAGGGCTGAAGAGTGTGGGAGAGGAAGACAGAGGCTTACGTCCCTGTGACTGAGGAATGTGGAAAGCAGGCAGCCGAGACTTGGTGGAGAGCTCTGGCTAAGACACCGAGGACAGGTTTAGAGCGGGCAGAAAGTGAGGATAGGTGGCAAAGAAACAAAGCTGCTTACGCTGGCTTGGGCTGGCTTTGAAATGGAATCCTCTGGGAATTTGATACACCATGCCAGCACTGTGAGTTTCTGTAAGTTCTCCCGAGTCTCCCCGCGGACCTTCCTGGAGCTTTATACCTTATGCTTCCTCATTCCCTCTATGTCCCTCTGCCTGCCTGGCACTTTGTTGAACCGTGCCTGCAGTATGGGACATTTCCTTGGTTTGAGGTGTGAGGTTGGTATTTTTATGGCCTGTTTAAAAAAAAAATTTAAAAAAAGTGTTGATTTTACATCGGTGCAGTTTTTTTCTCTCTTTTCACAGTCTTGGCATTTATAAAGCAATGCCATCTGAGGATTAGAGCGCGGGCTTAGGCAGAGGAGGTTACATAAGAAGCGCTTAAAAGGTGTTAATTATTCTCCCAGGTTAAGGGCTTCCTCGCAGCAAGACAGGAAGTGAGAAAATAATGGCACACGTGGCGACGCTCACATTTGTTTGCATCTTTGAAAAGTATTTGTGATGGGTTAAAATTTCAGGGAGGATATTTTGGACTAATTCATATCAATTGAGTCCTTTGTGCGCCCTTCAACAGAATAATAGAAAACACAAGAGTCAAGACCATTAACCCCCCCCCCCCCCCCCCCGTCTGCATAGCTACAGATGCAGGCTTTCATCAGCTTCTATGATTAGACTAGAACAGGAAAAAGTGTCTCATTGTGGAGGGGTATTTCCATTCTCTCATGCCGTCCATCTTTTGTTCCTCTGAGCGTCTGACAGCAGCCTTTGGAGGAAACTGGTACAATGAATGCATGACACAGTCCTGAGCCGGCGCAGATAGGTCATAAAGTCCTAACAAATTTGCCATAAATTAGCGTCTTGGTAGAGAAACTGGACCTCAGCCATTCACATTCTGAGGCTGTCTCTAATTCAGCCATATTCAACTCACATGCCTCAAAGCTAGGGTATTGTGTATTGTCATGCTGTAGTTGCAGTTGCTTTTCAGTGAGCAATGTTGTGGTCAGAATTAAACATCAACAAATTCTGAATTTTTGTTTTGAGAACGGTTCTTAAGAAGAGATTTGTGATTTGTGATCAAATCTGTTTGAATAAACCATGCAGTAGGTCCAGTGTCCAGGTCTTCTTTGGTCTCCCTAATGTCGGTCCCAATAAGGATTTGTGTGCTGCACTGGAAGGAGCCATGGCCAGCAGTAGCTGGCCGGGGAGAGAACTAGCTCCTTAAAAGTTCTCCTGAGTTCTCCTGAGTCCAGCCAGACATCTGGACATTATCTGTTTTATGACCTGCAACTTGAGCTAATGCTCTGTCTGGATCCAATATACCACAGCATGATTTGTATTTGTCTTTTACCAGAAGCTGTCCCCTAAAAAAGTCTTGCCAAAGTAGACATTCTTCTTAATCTTAGTGTTTTGTGGCATATTGGATCGCTGTAAGTTTAGTTTAGCCTGAGAAATGTTCTCTTATAGCCATGTCTAATGTAGCCTAATGGGTGGAATGTGCCTCGGACCTGCAATAAGAATGTATTACAATTTAGAAAAAAACAAGAGCTGCTTGTGCAGAGTTTACATTTATGGAATGTTTCTTGGATTTAATTTGACATTGATACTTTACGTTACCAGACAGACATAATCCCCAAATCCAAGATAGTGTGAAGTGGAGAGGCCAGACTGTTGGATAATCTCTGCCACAAACCAGAAACTGGCGCTGGAATTCCAAAGAATCACAGCTGACTTTTCAAGCCGCCTTCAGACCTCTCCTATCACACAGAAGGAATAAGCTCCAGAACCAGAGGTGTGTGTATCTGTGTCTGTATATGTGTGTGTGTGTGTGTGTGTGAGAAGGCTGCCCTGGGCCAGGCACCAGGGGTTGCTGCGAAAGCATCTGGAGAAGCTTGTGGTTTTGGCCTCAGACAGGGGCTCTGCTGCCAGCCCGCACTATGGCTTTACCAGCTCTGCCCTGTTTCACCCCTCCTATTTCTCTTCCTTCCTCTTCTTTTTTTTTTTTTTGCTCCCCAAAACCTGCATCTCCTTCCCGTCTCTTCCTGGCCTCCCTTCTCTCTCCCTCTGAAACCCCTCTCTTTCCTACTATCTCGCCTTCCCCTCCCCAGCCAGGCAGCTTGTAGCAGATTTTAGACGGAGCTTTCTCAGGGTCGTGTTTCTTCTCTTCTCTCTTTCTCACCGGCTTCCATTCTGTCACAGTGTCAGTCAGACCTGCAGCTCCCTGGCCTTCTTTGGGCAAGCTTGACACGGGAAGACAAAATAGGATTATGCACTTAGCTGTGTAGCTCTCAAAAATATATATTTATCATAAATTTTGTCATGAAATAGCTTGATAAATTGTGTTCATCAAGAGGGAGCTTAGTAGTACATTTGCAAAACATGCCATTCCTAAGAACCAATGTTAGAGTTTATGTTTAAGAAGTCTTTTTCACAGTTATCTGGCTAAATCTATCTGCCTGAAAATTCCAGCTCCGGAGAATACCAGAGGATATTTAGGATGTTTTTTTAAGAACTCTGGGAGTCCCTGAGTCAAAGCAGTCAAAACTGTACTTTCTGCTTTTACATTCAAGGCTCCAGTGTCATGTGAATCCACAGACACGGGCTACACCATTTAAATGTGCTGAAACAGGGCTCACAATCATTAACCAGTGATATTAACAGAGTCTGATGGAGCATGACTAATGGAGGGGTTCCTGTGAGAGTGTGGCCTTGCTGAAACAAAAAAAAAAAAAAGTTAGGCTATGCAGCAGTAGTCTCCACCCGTTCCAATGGATAACTGCTGGGCTGGAACAAAAGCTTGTTCATGCGCCGTAGTATGCGTCGGCTTTGAATTTTGACAGTTCGCTGCCACTAGGATGTCATTGTGTCATCTGCCAGGACTCCTCAATATGTGGCCCATGAGCTGAATCTGAAAGCCGCCAGTCATTTTGTACTGGCCTTTTGATTAATTCTGAGCATCAGAATCATTTTCCCCAGCAGAAAGTTCTGTTTTATTAACGCATAAGCAGTGGTATAATTTATGGCAATAGGGGAAGTGGATTGGCTTAGACAAGTCTCTTGAAAGCAACAACTGTAGCCCAGGTTAACATCCACAGGTCATTGATGGATGTCTTGCAGGGAAAGATGGATGGAGAGTGGCAGGCGGCTGAGAGACAAAGGTTTGGTTAATGGTTTGCTGACGTATATGTAAGATTGGAGTATACTCATCCTTTTGACAGTCAAGCAATTGTGTATAGTGGTAGAAAGTGTGTTTGTGTACCGAGCACAAGTGTACATGTGTGCCTGTTTGCATAGCATAGAAATTGGTCAGTTTTTCTTTCCCCCAGATTGGCGTGGGTGGACCATTAGCAAGCCTCATTAGGCTGGACGCCAGCATGGAGAAACAGAGTAGGGACAGGTCCAAGGTCCAGGTCAGCAGTCTGTACTAATAGCCTAGCATATGGAGAGATGGTAATGGAGCTGACTGGTTTGGGGTCAGAAATTAGGAGTGAGCTTGGATATCAGGATCAGGATATTAAATTGGAGTTAAAGGATGGGAATTTAGTTCTAAGTTTGGAGTTTAGGATGAGAAATAATGAGTAAGTTTGGAATTTAGGAATAGCATCAAAAACTTCTCAAACTCAACTTTTATACAGTACCAGATCTTGACTTTATGAACATCATCCTTCTGCCGGTAAAATGAGCCAAGGAGGTTTTGCTTCACATGGGATAAGGAGGTGATGAGCCGGGTTTGACCAGGGTCTCAACCCTGATTTTGACCATGGTCGTTTTGCGGAATTGACTTACCTGGGCTGTGTATTTCAACGTGAATCCTACCTCGATGATGGCTTTACCACCTAAATAAAGGATTCACGTTTCTGTTAGAAACCTTTCTGAGTCATTAAGGTTTTGTTGGAACAAATTGTGATCCTCTAATGTGAGGAAG
Organism: Centroberyx gerrardi; assembly: GCF_048128805.1. Lineage (NCBI taxonomy): Eukaryota > Metazoa > Chordata > Actinopteri > Beryciformes > Berycidae > Centroberyx > Centroberyx gerrardi. Next base: position 6,959,757 of record NC_136014.1, read on the forward strand.
AGACACAATCGAATCTCATTTCGGAGCCATATACACAGAAAAAAAGACAATGTATTGCATGACATCTTGGAATTTAGATCTTCAAGGTAATCAGATAAGACACTGCAATGCTCTGCCAATACATTTAATATGCAGGAAACAATTATTTGCTTGGACCAGATGAGATTTTTTTTTTTTGCTTCACATTTCTTTCCATGAGCATATTATGCCATTTTATGGCATACCACTGGGATGCCTCATGTTTCTATCCAATGCAGCCCTAAAGCACATGAAGCCTAGGCTTTAAGGATTCTGTTTTTCAGACCCATCTAAATCAAATTATGGTGTCATGAGTTGGGGCAAACAACATAACAGGCTGGTGATCCCTGGTGGGAATCAAAATGTTAGTCTTAGTAGTCATTACACACTGTATCAAAAGCATTTTGATAGTGCACAAGACCACACAGATGGGACTTGCAACAAGTGTCTGTGTTACTCAGTCTGGAGAGTTGGCTGCTGCTGCTGCTCTAGTTCTCCTTACAGGAAATCCAGCCAGCCTCTATGGAGAGGAAATGAAATTTATGTGTGTGTGTGTGTCTGTGTGTGTGTGTGTGTGTGTGTGTGTGTGCATGTATGTGTGTGTGTGTGTGTTAGAAACAACAGCCAGAGTGTCTGTCTGTGCTGTGACGACACAGGACACTGGTCTCTTGTTTACCTTTGTCTCCAACTCTGCTGGTTTTCATTTCGGTTTGAAGAACCCTGTGTGATTTTTGGTATGCGTCCTTCCTTTTTGCTGCCCATCCTCAGAAGCTGGCTATGAGCATTATAAATGCATATCATTTCAGCAACTACTCAAATGAATTGCATTCATTAGACTGTGGCGACTAAGGATTATGCTTCATTATTTTCCCTTATGATTTTCAGAAGCTTGTTAGAGTGTTTCTGATGGTCGTCGAACTTAAATTATCATTCCAAGTTACACCAAGAAAGCTGGTGCCATTATTTTTCCAGTGGCTTTGAGAGTTGATTTTAACAAGCTGTAAGATGTTGTGTCGCCTATTGAGGATACGAACTGTGTCCTTCCATTTGATGTTGCTTTTGTAGTGAATCGGTGAATATCAGTGAGTTTGAATCAAGCTGATTCCAGGCAGGTCTGTAATAGCCTAACTATTTTTCTGTCAAACGCACAACGAGGGGAGAAATCTGCCAATTCAGGTCGAAACTTTATTTGTTTGCATGGAATAAATGTTTCTCACTCCATTTGTTTATTTCTTCTTTTCTTTTTATCAAATATATTTTGCCATGTATCTTTTACAGGGCTCTGTTGTAAAACAGGCCATTGTTCTCAGTGGGATTTTATTGTTTAAATAAGGACATCAAATCGAATTAAGCCTTTAAAAAGGAAAATTACATCCTTGAAGGGAAAATCCACTCTAAAACCAAATTCCCATCATTCCAGTGATCCTGGACAGTTCAGTCTTGATTTGTACATTTGTCTACCACAGAGAACCAAGGGCCAAGACTCAAGAGACGAATCCTGGATCTGCTCCATTGGCAGTAAGCAAGAGAGGAGACCAGTATGGACACAGTGACATTTACAGGAAAATGAGAACATGTTTTGGTTCGTACCTGTAAGCATTACATTGAAAAAGGTAATGCTAATTTGGATGTCAAAGCTCAACAAACACTGTGACTCCCCACAGTGTCTAATCAAGTCTCTTGATGATATTAAAGATTAAAATGATTCCATGGTTTCTATCTTGAGACTTGGTCACATTCATAAATACTGACTGAACCTTTTAAGATCATCAACAGCATGTGAATCCTTTTTTAAGGTCGCTTTTTTGCATAAATCGGAACCATTTGATTTCAATATTGTAACAAGGCTTTCATCCTACCTTTTTTTTAAGAAAATGAAGAGCGTATTAAGTTTTCGTTGTTGCTGTTTTTAAGTCCGTTTCTAATTAGGATACACCAACCCTTGCTGCGCATTTCAGTAATTCCCTCAAATCCTGCTTGAAGCACTTCATGTGGTTGAGAATTGTAAATGATCTTGATCTTGGTAATTAAATCACCATAGAAACCCGAGTAATGGAAGACTCTGGCCGGTGTGAGAGGTGTTATGGTTGTCGTCTCAAGTAGGGAGCGACATTAACGTATTAGCTCTTATTAAAGTGTTAGCATATTTAGCAGCTAATTACCAATCTTATACAGCTGCTGTGTTCCTGTATCCCCAGGTCACTGTTTAGGTTGCTATTAGACGAACCCTTTTTGTTCCTGGCCGCAGAGCCCATTTCTTGAACAGTGCTTGTTCTATGCCTTGTTGGGCGGTGTGTTGAATCTGATACTTTATTGATCCACGTAGGGCAAATCTCTTTTCAGTTGCCACCTTCAGGCAGGTCAGAGGTCAGGACCTGCTACAGAACAATGCTAGTAGGGATTCAGTGTCTTGCTCTAGGACACTGCAGCAAGGCGGAATACATGCCAACTTGTGCCTTGAACCTGGGTCATCTGGTTGAAAGATGCTCTCTCTACCCTCCAGGCCCCCTGCTGCCCTGCTTTGCCTACATTAGTATAGTGTATTTGAAGGTTGATGGTAAAGATACTCTCCTTCCAAGCTATTGGTTCCCCAGTCCAAGCAGGTGCCTTTGGGGAAACTTATTGGGAAACTTACTTTCGCTCCGTCTTTTTCACTCTTTCTCGCTTTTCCTCTCCCACTTTTTCTCTGTCTTCCTCGCTCTGTCTTTCTCTCGCTGTTTCTGTCTCTCTCTCACTCTCTTGGTGTCTCTTTCTCACTCCTCCCCCTCTCTGCCCAGACGAGGCCATATTGATACTGCGGCAAGTCCGCCTTACCCGCGAACCTCCCCCTGACTTTACGGCAGTATTATTTTGGGCTATTTATTTGCTCCATTAGTCTCTGTCAGAGCCAACCTGTCAGCCGAGCCTGTCGTCCCGCTGTAGGTGGCGGTGCCTCCATATGGCCCAGCCAGTCTGTGCGCGCTGAAGGAAACTTTAGACTCCTGAAGCTGCTGATGGTGACTGTTGCACTTAGTGTCCCAGCGAGGGAGATTTCCACAGTGAGTGGATTGTGAAGCTTCCTCGCTGTGAACATGATGATACGTGATGGTTATGATGATAGTGATGATAGTTGCTTGGTGATGATAATGGTGGTGGCGATGATGATGGTTTGGTCGATAATTGTAGTGGGGATGATGATCATGGTTGTACTAGTGATGACAATCATTGCCATGATGATGATACAGGCAATACCTATATATACTATATACTGTATATTTTAACCATGTTTTTTATTTGACTGAGCATGTAAGCTCTTTTTCAGCAACACCCTGCTTCACATTCATACAGCTACACACAAACCACAGGCTTCTACTGTCGGCCACTGGGAGCTGCCCAGTTCCTCTATAAATAGCGTTCCTCCAAAAACCTCAGTCTTGCACTGTTGGCCACTGGGAGCTGCCCAGTACAAACTTCTGTCGGCCTGTACCAATCATTGTTGATTGCTGATGGTTGTGGAGGGATGAAAGAGTGTTACTCATTTACTTTCCCCACAAAGCACCCACATTTTCCCAGCTGGACTGGGGATTTGTACCAGTGACATTCAGGATACAAGGCGGCTCTCTAACCTCTAATGTGTTTATGAAGCTAAAGATGGTGATGATCATGATAGTAGCGGTGATGCAGAAGAAATGTATTCTGGTCGAGCTGAACCCTTCACACCATGCACTTTATTCATTACCTTAAACAGTATCTCCCTCTCTTTCAGATCCACCAGAGAGCCCCTCCAGTCTATGTCATCTGCGGCTCACTGGCTTTTACAAGATACTGGCATCTTCAGTGAGTATCCAACCTTCTCTCCTGGGTTTGAGTTCTGTTATAGCTAGGAATCGCCGCTATCCGTGAGCTGGTACTATTCACTGTGGGCTGAATTCACCATGCAGCACTGGTACAGCCGTTGTCAAGGTTACTGTTCTCCTGTCGTGCAAATTCTTTCCTGAAAGGCCTGCGGGGTTCTTACAGTGAATAACCTTGTATTATAGGGCTGTTACCGGAGAACGAGCATCATTGTTAGTCGGTGTCCTCTCGTCGCCGCCTTTGTCGGAAATTTGCTGATGATAGTCATTTGGCTACCATCGAGTTTATAGACACAAGGTCCTCTTTTCAAATCCTTTCTTCGACAAATGACCAGCCTCCATTTTTTCCCTCTATATATTCATTTCTAGGCTATTATCTGTTTTTCTTGAGAATTTTTCATAAAAGCACCCGTGTGTGTTTTTTCTCTCCAATACAGTGTGTGCAGTGACGTAATAGTAAATATAAAGGTGGGTAAACTATGACACCATCAGTATGATCAAAAATGATATTTTCACAAAAGGATTAAGTTGTGCTTTTTTCCCCTATCCTCACATAACTCAGTTTTATACCACTTACTATGATGAGTAATATGAATTTGTCAGATATATATCTCTATAAACTCTATTCTGCAAATTAAAAATGTGGGCGGAGTTTAGGTGGGTTTACCCTCCACCTCGTGTTAAAAAGGCAATACCACTCAATTTATATACTGTGTGTTATTCCTGTTGTCTAGCACAGTCCAATTAATATTTGTGAAAGCAAACATTTCTCTCCTAAAGTCAGAACTGAGACTTGAGTCTATGATGTCGACTGTGTCAAATCTGGAGCTGCTCCATAGAGAATCAACCATGACAAATGGTACTGAAAACAGGGGAATTTTCTAGTGACAAAGGGTACATTCTACCCTCGGAAAATTGTTAACAATAATGAAGTTAATTTGGGTGTCAAAAACTCAAATACTGAGAATACAATAGATATTAGTCTGGTTGTCCCAGACCTTAGAAATAACATGGATTGTGAAATTGAGCAATAATCCCCTCTCAGATGAAAAGTGGTGAGTAGGCGGCCCTTATCTATATGAGATTGAAACGGCATGTTGTGTTCCAGTAAACGCTTCACCTCTCTCACTCACTCTCTCTCTCTCTCTCTCTCTCTCTCTCTCTCTCTCTCTCTCTCTCTCACACTCTCTCTCCCCCCCTCCTCCCTCCAGCCAGCTCCAGCAGCGCCTCTCTCCTCCCCTCCCACACACACACACAGATAAAGACACTACCACATTCACACAAGCACCAGGGAGGAGAGGGGGAGAAACACTAGGAATGAGAGATAGTGGAGAAAGAGAGACCAGGGAAGAGATACAGAAACGGTGATAGAGAGAAAGGAAAGGGATAGAAAGAGACAGGGGAGAGACATCAGAAAGCAGGTGGAATAAGAATTGGTTTCAGACTCTTTTATTGTTTAAAACCGGTAGTGCGTGAAAGCCATCAGGGTCCGAAATTGCCAAGCGGCAAATGTCGGTAAAATTTGTCTTTGGCGGATAAATCAGTAAAGCCTGTGTCATTTTTCAGATGATAACATTTGAGTGCCTCTGTTATATGCAGTCTTTTGCCGGTTCTCAAAGTTCCCCCCCCCCCCGCTGACCACCGTACACTCTCCCTCGGGCTGTGAGCCAATCAAATCACAACAAAAAATCGCTCTGTATAAATGAGGCTGTGTCGATGAAGCTATATCTTTTATTGTTGGAGGAACCGAGTACTTTGTTAAAGCCTGGTGTGGAGGAGGGAATGTAGGAGTCAGACACATAGCTGAAGACCAAAGAGGGGTCCTTCTCCTAAAACAGGCTTCAAGAACACTAAGTAGACAAAGCACCCAGTGTGTTGGTGTCTGTATCTGGATCTGTAACTGTATCTGTATCTGTATTTGTATCTGTGTCTGTGTCTGTCTGCCTGTATCTGTATGAATGTACAGTATATTTTCAAGAAATGTCCAGCACTACACTTTGGTCACACCCCCTCCCCAGTAGCTGTCACACACACACACACACACACACACTAGTTGCTTTGTCTAGGTAGTGTTTTTCAAATGTGCTATTTCAATTGTACCCTAGAAAACACACAGATCGACACACAGCGCTTTTTGTGAGGAGAAATAAAAAGCGGATCACGGCAACGTCACCTGACGTTAGCTGAGCAGCTGCTAGCTCACTAACCAGCTGGTTCACTTCTAGCAGACAGAACAGTGTTGTGCAACAAGCAAAGGCTTACCAGATATTTCCAATACATGTCCAGTCTAATCCATACTGCCTTTATGATCGCTGTTGCGGTAAAGGAAATTCACTTATTACAACGTCCAATTTCTCCACCGGCACTTTCAGTTTCTCCACATTTGTTGTTGCTATGGGAAACGGCCAGCATCTCTGTCATCACGATTGGTCGGCTGGGAAAAAGCGGTTCACGTCACCCGGCGCTTTTCTGAAAAGTTGAACATTTCTCAACTTTTGAAAGCGCGCCACTCTGACGAAAAAAACGCTGGCTGCAGCGCTTTTCGGGAGCGGCCACCTTTTGTGCGCCTTGCAGCCGCTTCCCATTGCTTTTAATGAGAAAAGGGCGCTGGCGGTTGGGGAAAAAACGCTGTGTGAACGCAGCCTTACTTCAATAAACGTCGGTAAAATAATTGCCAACGATGTTTATATAAGCTATGTATTAAAATATTCCTGATTGCATTTTCAGATGAATTTGTTAAAATATTTCTCCAAGAAGAGAAAGATGCCTGATGTCGATGAGGAAGATAGTCAGGTAACGTTACTTTTAGGGAGGGGCTCAAGGTTCTTAGCTATGCCCCGAAGTTTTGAAGGGAAAGAAATGCCTTCTGGTTCTAAAATATGTAACGTTAGTGGTGGCTACTACAATATTTTAATGTTCCACTGGTTGCGTGATCAAATATTTGTGATGTGAGAGAATTATCTAACGTTACTCATTCTCAAATGTAACCTTATTAGACAAGTAGACAGGCAGGAGTAGTGGAGGTGGAGTGAAGCAGGAGAGCAAAGTGAAGCAGGAGAGAGGGCAGAAAGTGAGGAGAGTGGAGTATGTTCTAAAGTTTGTTTTGCAGTCAAGTGTCACTTTTCATGGTAATTTCATATTTTTTAATTACCTATTGATATTCACTGCCGGCGTACTACGCGTGCGCACCACCCAGGTACAACAAAACCCTTTCCCCCCGCTGCTAAAAAAAATCCTAGAGGAAACACTGCATCTCTCAACTAATCTCACGGTTGTTTGCGAACACCCACCAGGCTTTGGCTAATCCCTGTCTGAGATCAAGGAAGGTACCATAGAGGTGATGTGATATAAGTTTTAGAAAATATATTGTGAGAATTGTAGCAAACACAGACCAGCATCTTCTCCTACCGCAGATAGATAGGAGAGGTTGATTAATGTGGATCCCAAATATTGAAGCAAAAGGAGAGATCATCTTTCTCCAATGGATGACATGTTATTTGACCAAACTGGGTTTCTCTAGGCTTTTAGTGAGGCTCAGATTGATATGGGGGTTGAAGATTCTCTGAGATCACATAACCTCCATGTACAAAATAATTCTAATGGAACCCATTTTAAAGCCTCGGTGCAACCAAAAGATACTTGCAGCACTGATTTGTAAAAGCATGCAAAGGCATAAGAGGCCATTCTCAGTTTCAAGACCTTTGAAGATTTTGTACCTTCAAGACTTGAAACTGTAAAGATACAAAATATTTTGCCTGATATCTTTGGATTTCAAGATTGTAACCTGTCTTGTCTGTGAGGCTGACAAATATAACACCTTAAATTATAAAACCCAAGTATTATATGTATCAGTTGTACATTAAAAATTTCCACAGTGTTGGACCCGCAGACAGTATTGACTCCCGAGTCAGCTGTCAGTTGAAACGGTGAGCTCCCGTTGTTTACAATCTGACCTGACCCTCTGCAAAACTAGATCACGCTGCCAGTAACGTACTTTCACCCCACAACAGTCTGTGCTGCGGCAGAGGAAAATAGTTCTGACTTCCTGATTAGTGAAAGTGTGCGTAATGGTGAAATTGTGTCATGAAATCAGAGCTAATTTTAATTTCTGCACTTTGCAACTTTTTCGTTTACTCTCAACTCCCCTGTGGAGCCTACAAATGGCTTTTTTGGAGATATTTTGACAAACTCTGTTTGGACTGCTTGTTAACAGCAACAGGCCTAGCAACAGGAGCTCACTGTTTCAACCGACAGCTGATTCAAGAGCCAATATTCTCTGCAGCTCCAAGTACTACAGGTATGTAAGAGACAAATTATATATAGGTCCAAAATTGCTGAACTTTTAAAAATAGCCACTAAAGCAGGATTTAATATTTAGGGAAAATCCTGCAAAGAACACATTCTTACAGCAATAGTTTCAGGCGGAGGGAGGGTTATGCACATGTCACTGCAGCCTTGTACTGTTGGCCACTGAGTAATACACACACACACACACACACACACACACACACACACACACACAGAGAGAGAGTACAGAGTGCTGCAGCATAAAATCTTCCAATTACCCTCAGTCAAGAAGAGGCCAGCACTGACAGTGAGTGTCAGGTGAGATGGCAACCAGTCACAGTGGCTGAGGGGAAATAATGGTCCCATTCTTCTCTGTCTGTTCCTCACAGGAGGGAAAATGGATAGAATTTCACACGCAGTCATTTATACAGGATTATATTTTGTTGCGTACAGTGGTAACCATTGTAGAGTAGAAGTCCGCGCGCCTTGCAGATATCCTGCATTAGTACTCAAGGATCGTCTAAACAACCTCACTAAAGTGCAACACCGGTGATGGATGTAAAAAAGAGGTTCTTCTACAATGGCTACATCTGTATTCAGTTCAGTTCAATGGACTACTAAATTCACATCGGCCATTAATTGTCTGGATGGAAATGTCCTCTTTTGAATGGAGTACTCCCTTACAGCCATATGTTTGCCCCTGTTTTCCAGGTTTTGTTCTGGCCCTAATAAGTAGTGCACAGCCTTGACACAGTGTCGGTGATTGCATTATAGGCTTAGACATGGTTGTATGTAGTGAGAGTGTGCTTGAGGGTTTGTATCATTAAGGACTGTTCCCCACTGCCAGCTCTGTGTGCACTATGGAGATAGAGAGAGGGATGGACGGATGGAAAGAAGGATGAAGGGATAGCTGCCTTGATTGACTGACTTACTCACTTTCTGTATCCATCTCTCTCTTTCCCACTTTCACTCTTGGCATCTCCTCTCCTCCCACACGCTCTCACATTGAGTGAGGAATCAATCCTTCTCGCTTTCATTATCTCTCTCTATTTCTCTCTATCGCTCTCTCTGCCACTTCATTCTGACCATTCTGTACCAATCGAATACTCTTGCTGTGGGCACAAATGAGTGTGTGTGTCTCCAGACTGCAGCAGTCATACCACGTCCTCATTAGACCTGTTCTGGTGGCCCGCCTCATCCTGCCTCATCCCTCTCCTCCTCTAATTGGGCCAGACCTGCGGCCTACCTGTCAGTAGGAGCTCCAATACAAATGATGCAATTTATTCTTTACCCCACAGCGACTTTACTGTATAGCACTGTATAGGTTTAGACAATAGCCTCAGTGTAACCGTCGGTCAGCGCTGTCCACTGTCAAATCATTTTCAGCATAAGGGTGTGTTCACATTAGTAAGTTTTTCAAACTGCCGCTGCCTTTGTTACATTAAAGACAAAGGCAGCAATGCAGATGGAAAGCGGCCGCTTTGGAAAATGGCTTCTTTTCAGGCTGGAGTCATACTACATGATTTTTTGGGTGATTATAGCCACGATTTTACCATCATGAGTGACTGTCAAGATCAGATAGAATCTGCACTATTTTGGGGCAGTTGTACAGATGATCTTGCAGTGTGTGAGGATTCAGAACTTACATCTTTCAACAACGAGAGTTGAGTGCGAGATAAGGAAAAAAAATAGAGGAAGTGTGGGAACAAAAACGCTTCTCTGTATTTGTTTTTGTTCCCTGTTGTAGTGGTGAAAGAGCTTGTGTTTTTACAAGATTGGGGGATCGCATGGAATGGCATGAAAACCCAGGTAGTGTGTAATCCTGATCTTTACCTTGTCACTAGATGTGTGTGATCCTCAAATCGAACTCATTGTTAAGTGTGTGCACCTCCACAATGCAAGATGAAAAACATCTGCAAAAGCCAGTTGTGTGTGATGTTTAATCTTTAGTCTTTTGTTGTGTAGTGTTTCCTCACTCTTGGGCAGAGTGGACCATTTTGTAAAGTTGCGAAAAGTTAAACTCAAAAAGCGCACATGATGTGGATTGCTTTTTTGTGAGTTCACCAATCACACTGAGGAGGAGGCGGGGTTTTATGCTTCATAGGCAGCTCACTGTTTATGATGACAACATCAACAAGAATGAAATTAAGGAGCTTTTGGCAGTAGTAATTCTCAAAACCTTGATTACATAAAGAGTCGGTATGGAGCACATTGGCTGTGTCAGGGAGCTTCTGTTAAATGTCTGAGACTTGTACAAGCACTGCTTGTTGATAGTAGCAGCTATTGCAGCTGTAGCCCTAATGGAAACAAAGCATGTGTTACAAAAAAGCATAGTAGTGTCAACACACCTTAACACTTCATCAGAAAATCCCTGCCATTTATTGAGCTATTGCGGAACTTTTTGAAATGGTTCTAGTTTTCCTTGGAAATCAGCCCTACCCACACTTTCTTTGACCAGTTCACGCTTTCTCTCTCTGACCTACCGCTTCCTCCAGGGGGGGCAGGAAGTGGCCGAGATGTGTTTCCTGTTGGAGCCTGAGACGGCTTCCTCGGCTGCAGCGCAGGCTGGCATAGCCCCAGGTCGGAAAGCAACCGGAAGGAACAGCGTTTCTCTACTGCACAATCACTGCACTGTGCTGCCGCTGCTGTCACAAGCCACCTGAATTAAAGCTTGCATTTACTCCAGAAAGCTGAGACTCTCACCTGCTGGCCTATGCTGCAAAAAATGTCTATTATTTAGTCTGAAACTGCTATTTTTCTTTTGTCACCTAAAACAAAAGAAGAACAAAAAAATTCTTCAAAACAGTAGAAAGAAACATTTGAAGCCTGCATACAAGACTCAGAGACTTAGAAAAATCACCATTATACACAGTGTATTATTTGAGCTGTGCAATGACAACAAGTAGAGTTGATGGGGAAACTAAATTCTCACTAAAAGAGAGCTTGTGCAATGCTGCTGTCACATCGTAGCATAAAAAGAAGACCTTGACTCAATGATGAACCTCCAATTGTTTTGAGATGTGATCACTCAATAGAAGTGAAATTATAGCAGGGCCTTACACACACCTTTGATGCAAGGAATGTCCTGTAGTGGGAATTAGTATGTTGAGTCATTCTCTACTGTTTTTTCTTTAACTCAGCCTTTCTTTTCCCTGTTCTATTATTAATACATCAACATCCACTTGCTGTCACATCTTGCATCTACTATCGGTCAAGGGATGTTTCTGGTTGTCTCTTGAGTCATCCCTAGAATGATCACCGTGAGAGTCAAAGGGCTTTTTATGCTGTATGTAGCCCATGGGTAAATATATTTGAGAATAGCCTGAGGCTAACTGGGCTCTTAATCCAGGATTTAACCAATATTTCACATTGGTGTATTCTAAAGTGGCAGACTTTAGCCAAGGGTTACTATGCGATACTCTGGGCCAGTGTTAACATTAACATTATAGAGTAGCCCTGGCCTAACTGGTCCAGTGTGAATGGAGCTCCACTAGCCTTGTGCTGACTTGTACTGATTACACTATGTTAAGAATGTGCAGTCTGCAAAACAGTTACGAAATTTCAGCTGATGTATATTCATATTCACGTAATGTATATTTCCTTTAGTCTGACGTACGTTTTTTTGACGTAGGATTGTGTTTTCTTGTGATTTCCTCCATGCCGTTCTCACGGTGCGTCGTTTATGTTCTCTGCAAAGCTGAATTGGAGGCTAGGATCGAGAACTCGGTTTGGAATGTGTGGAATTCCGCTGCGGCTTTGTGCTTATTTCCCTTCCTCGCTCGTCTCTGTTATTCCTCCTCTCTGTCGTTCTCTGTGGCTGTCCGTCTATCTTTCCGTCCTCTCTGTCCGCGCAGAGAAACCACACATACACAAGTGCATTGGAGAGCAAGCTGCTCTCGTTTCTCAATCCTACTCACTCCTGTCCTTACCGCAGTGCTGTTCCAGTACACTGTCGCCCACGCAGCGCAGCGCCATTTTGGAAATCTGCAGCTCTATTCTGAAGGCTGTAATCAGTGGCTTTCTCAGTGTAGCCGAGGAAGTTACCTGTGCTGTGAGGCGAGGGATGACTACATATCCTCATTTGCTATGTAGACTAGTCTCACATGAACCCAAATGTCCACTCTAGTAAAGTGTTCCTTGTATTACTGACATGAGACAGAGCTAATGGAACAGCTAAGAACATGTAATTGTCACCTTTATTCTTGTTTCTGTCTCTGCCTTCTCCGCCTTTCTCCCTACATTTTTTTTTCCAACAATTTGAAGCACCAATCCAAGTGGCCAATTTTAGGTTTGTTCACGTAGATGTGCAAAGATTGACTTATGAATGGAAAATAAGATTCTTTCACCTTTCATGGACACAAAATACAATTCATGTTCAGCTGTCACAAATGGTCCTTGTATCAGACGCTTAGTCACGCAATTTGAGAATGAAAAAATAAAGTTTTGATAGCAGCACTTGGGTAAGCCTCATAGTTGGCTCTAGACCAAGTTCTCTCTACTCTTCAACTTTGAGTCTTTCTATTTTCCTCGATTTTGTCTGTTTTTTGCTTTTGCTTTCTTCCTCATTGTTCCTTCCTTGAACTCGTATCGCTCTCTCCTTTCATTCAACCTCCCATCTGTCCCCTGTGCATCTCTTTCTCCCTTCTCCCTCTCTTTCTCTGCCACCTCTCTTTGCTTTCTCTCTCCCACTCTCTCAGTACATCAGCCCCCAGCCACCATGTTAATTACACCACAGCTCTTTTTCTGTATTATTCACCACTCTGCTATTTCTGTCGCCCTCAGTGCTGTGCCTCCTCATGCGCCGTTGCCAGCGTGTTGCTAGGGTCCACGGTGGATGCGAGATGAGGAGGGGAGTATACAGGGGCCCAATTCCACAACAAATGGCTGTTTAGCGTCATCTGATTGGCACAGATTAGAGGGCTTTTGGTGCTGGTGCGGAGGTGGCTCTTACAGAGGGCCAGGCTGCCTCATTGCTGCTGTTAGATCGCAGCTTTCTGAACCGTTCGCCTGGAGTATTTTTTTTTTTACTATTTTAATGGCATTTTGCTTTATTAGATAGAATAGATTGGACGACGACAGGAAATGTGTGGGAGAGAGAGACGGCTCACCTGCAACTAAGGTTTAACCTATTGAGCTATTAGGTTTTTTGGGATTCCGATTACTGGATTTGTAGCAGTATGATCGGCCGATCTAATCACACAGCTATCATAAACAGTAAAACACCCCTAGTTTTCATGAGTTTGATTCTCAAGACAAGAGACTAACAGCTACCTGTTAGTCTCTCTCTGTTTTCAAAGGAACATAAATGAACAGACGCATTCTGTCTGATGTGTGAATTTACACTTGCGAGCCAGTAGCACTCCACTGCGCTTCCCGCTCTGTACCTTTGCACCCTGTATCGATCAACACACCATACACCCACCCAAACAAGGGCAGGCTTATGGCAACTTCAGCAAACATATACAAACACCTATATTATTTTATCAGGTGAGACTTTCAACACAATTGTCTGTACTACAGGATGTAGGCTTTTTTTTTGTAATATCTGGTCTTGTGGCACATTTCAATTTCAGCTCCAATATCACCACAGAAACAGACGCGAACCACAAAACAGGATTTACCGGACATGGCTCAGGCATAGCGATACAGATTTTTGGAAATCTGCAAGTTCCCCCTTTGGGTTCAAAGCTGGGAAAGTTTTTCTAACCTTGGGGCTAGGCTGCAGTTGGGTCCCTTAACCGCTCAGAATCTCAGTGGCAGGAGTAGCATTTATAATTGGGCTATAGCTGGGCTGGGTTACAACCTGTTCCCTGTAGAATAGAGAGAGAAAACGCTGAGAGGAGCAGAGGATAGAAGAGAGGAAAGAGGGCTTTCTCCTATTGATTTAGCCTACAAATAAGTGTCTGTGTTCTGTGTTGTGGTTTATCTGGTATGTTATAATTGTGGTCAGATGTGACCTGGTCAGGACCGGAAATGGCATAGTCACTAGAGGTTGACTGATAGTGGATTTTTAAAGGGTAATATAATAACGATATTTTGTAGAAGAAAAAAGCCAATAACTGATTAATCGGCTGATAGGCATGCATTAAAGTCAGTACAGCAGAACTGGCAAAACTCTCTTCAAGTGGCTCTATGTGTTTGTAATGCCAGACACAGCAGCTCCTACACTCTTTCCACTATTTTCTATGCACTTGTTGTTGCACTTTGCTGCTGCAACGATCTGTTTTCTTCACGGGGATCATCAATCATCTAATCTCTTTGCTTCGCACTTATGCACTGCTGCACTTCTTTTAAAATTTGTGGATTTTATTTTCCATCTTATGTTATGCATTCCTCATATTTTTACTATTGTTATTCAGTGGGTTTTATTTTCCATCTTATGTTATGCTCATTCTATGTCTATTTTCATGTGAAGATGCATTTTATGTATTCTATTCTCCTCTTATCTTATTCTCACTATCATTATCAAGTTTTATGTGAAGCACTTGGTGCATGTAATTTCTCTGTTGTAAAGCACTTTGAGCTGCATTTCTTGTATGAAAGGTGCTATACAAATAAAGTTTATTATTAATCTGATCTAAAGAGTGATGCTTCTCCTCCCACTGGTTATAAGGCCCTTGTAATCCAGATGCCAGGAGCGCACGTCGGTATTGGTGTGAAAGACCAGATGCTGATCCAGACAGTATTAAAATGACCCCAGGACGCCAGAGTTAACTCAAAATACAGTTGGGGAAAATCACTGACATGTTCGTTCCAGACGGGATGACATTCCTGTGGTCCTGAGGTAAAAAATTACTAATCACCAGACTTGCCCTGGTAATACTACTGCCTTCCGCATAGCAGCAGTTACACATAATCATGAAATAAGTGGTTATCCTGTTGGTATCCTGTTGGTTCTCTATCCAGTGGTTCTCAACCTTTTTCATATCAAGGACCCCTAATTTATTATACATTAGGGCCACAGACCCCCATTTGATGAGATTTTGTCTCTTGGACCCAAATCTGAGGATATTTTTATTGTTAGAAATTATTTTGTCCAGAATTCCATGACTATCTGTATTGTAGGTAGAGAGATAACAGTGAAACTATGATCAAAATAGTCATCCTTAATTTTGTTAACTTTGGAGATTTTACAGAAGTATTGAACGGCAGGTGATATTACTTTTTGTCCTACCCACTATCTTGATTTTGGGACTTTGAAAGTTCTAGCAAAACTACATGGCTTGCTTTCAGAGCAGAGCAGCAGTGGTCACGTTAGTAGACATTGATACTGATATTCATTTTACTGGGTTATACTTAACTAAGAATAACAAAGTACATACATCCTCTGTGCGACTAAACAATATCTAAACCATCATGTACTGAACTCAGTCAGAAGGTAACGCAGCTTAAAAGTTTCAGTTGCCTCAAAGCAAAACTATTTTCACCTTAAATCTCACTTATTTAACACAGGACCTACAGGCCCTGTGAGCCTGTGCTACCTCCATCTCACACACACACACACACACACACACACACACACACACCGCACTTCTACTGCCAAATCCCTCTAAGGCTAGGGAGCCTGAACAGAGCTCAAAACACCCACCATCTGCAGATCAATACCCTTAAAACACGCTGTCCGCGGCTTGGTTTCTTCTAGGCCCAGGTGCTTATTTTTAGACACTGCAGGGCTCTGGTAAATGGAATGGAACCTTTCCGAGAGGACCTTTCTTCTGTCTGTGTGTGTGTCTGAGTGTGTGTGTGTGTGTTCTCCACTGTTTACTTATTTATCGTCCTACAGAGCCACCCAAGTGTGAGTGAGGTGCGAGAGCCGTGTCACTGTAAATGTCAGCAAGTTGCAGTCATCTGTAGGGCTGCACGATATGACAAATCATCATACTGTGATCATTTTGCAGAATACTGCAATTGCGATATAAATTGCAATGCTGTACACAAACAGATTTTTTAATATTTGCTGTGTTTGAATACAATAAGTTTTTTTTTTTTAAATGTGCAAATTTATTTATAGGCCAGAAATTAGGCTCAGCACCAGATTACCATGTTTAGAAGTCCATTTTGAGCACTCACCACTCAGATAAAATAATTGTAGCCTCTTGCGATTTGGAAGTTGAAGTAGCTCATATTGCCATTTTCAATTTTTTTCGATTAATTGTGCAGGCCTAGTTGTGCTTGAGAGGAAGAAATTATTGCTCGCCAGGCTTGTCGTATACACTCAAATTAGTGTCTTTCAATTTATTCCTCACTGATTTATTTTTTTCCCATTTGGATTTGACCTCATTAACTTTTTTGACCCTCTGCCACCTCAAGAGCAACTATAGTTAGTTTTTCCTGTAGATTTGTACATTTTTTGGGGGTTTGGCCCATTCCAGGATCAGTTCAGTAGGTGTTGCAGTAATTAAAAGTAATTATCAGCAGCATTCTTGTGTAAATAAATGTCCATTTTGCTACTCTGCATCGCTGATAGATATAACACAATAGTGATTCAACCTATAGCCAAATGATGTAAGATGTAACAGTGAGAAATAATGGAAGAACTGGATAGTTAGCATGAGCAGCGATAGCCACCACGGCTGAACAGACAAAGAAAAGACTGGTACCTACAGAAAACCTCAAACCGCAGCCATTATAGTCACGGACAGCCTTCATGAACAAACATCTTTTGTGTTCAGACAGGAAGACGATTATATTTAGAAAATTAACATTTGCATCACATTTGCATACAGTGCACCATTCAGACTGCGTGTTAAGTTACATGGGCCTTTCATGGATTGAGTCACGCAATTTGACCTGTTCCTGTTGATACTTTGGTTTAGTGTCCTCAATCAGTGTATGATTTAAACACTAGAACACACTGCGAAGAAGCATCATCCGTCCAAGTTTCATAAAAATCAGACCAGTGGTATCAGAGATATCGCCGGTGGTATCACTTACTTTTTTAGACGGATGGACGGACACAGCCTTCCATATTCCCCTCGCCTGATTAAAAAGGATGTTGCAGATTACCACTTTAAGAATGGCTCTTATTTGGATATTCATATCATGAAATATGGACAATTAGGCCTATACTATAATGTGAGCCACAAGGCCAGATGATTATGTATTTACGTATATTTTCTAGGAACAGAGTAACTGAAAACTTCCCACTACCCATTTGCAGTAAAGCCAAGCCAGTTGTGATCCCCTGTGAAGACACTGTCCATCCCTCCTCCTTCCTGCCAGCGTTGCTTTCATCCTGGGCTCCGTCACTGGCTCCAGTAATGAGTGGGCCGTGATGGATTGGCCTGTGAGATAACAGGTAGTTACATCACTATTATCAGACTATAAATAACAGATGAAGCTCGCAGGCTAACCGGGGGGGGGCCCCCTGCGCCTGCCATAAATAATACATCAGCCCATCGCCAGGGCAATTGGCTGTATGGTCCTGATTCATCAGGGCTCACGCGACCCAGATACCACTGCCATGTCGGAGTGGTTCAGAGCCATGATGATGGTGGGAGAGCACAGCAAAGTCATGTGCATTCTTTGGGTTTTGGCTGAATATGGATCAGGGCTGGACATGTATATGTTCTCTACTATTAGTTTTACTGTAAACAGACCCTTGTTTTAATGTAAGACATTCTTGAAAGTGGTAATACCATTACTTGCCAGTCTGAGGCAAAAATGGGAACATATTATAGTCATTTTCAGGGATGGGTGCCTCTTTTGTCATAGTGTTGCTTTGCCAAACTTAACATCGTAACCATCCAGCAAAAAAAGGCTAATTGGTCACTTCCTAGAGGAGATAAAATCCTGTTCCTCCTGCGCTCAAGGTGTAAGGCTCTGTATAATGATGTGTCATTACAGCACTGCCTCTCTAGCCTTCTCACTAATAACAGACCCTGTGGCAGAGCTCTACTCAATGCCTTCAGCCCACACAAACACACACACACACACACACAGCTGCTATCATCACATTCTTTCTCATCTCCTCTGTACAGTAGAGCAGAGCATGAACTCAGTCAATCCTAGTCTGTCACTGAATAATAATAATAATAGTAATGATCATAATATCCATAATACCCATCATCATCATCTTTGTGTCATATTTAAGACCCATAGTATAGTTTCATACAATATTGCATTTGTTTTGTCCTTTGTTGTTCTGTGAAGTATTTTACAGCTAGCTTTTTTTGTCACAATGGCTTTTTAAATGTATTTGTTTTGACTTGATAATGTAAAGTAGATGTATAATAACTAGAACCGCTTCATTGCACCGGGGGGTGTGGCGCGGGGGTTGTAAGCGTTAGACCACCGCCACACTGTGGGAGGACGGCAACGAGGTGTGTGTGTGTTTATGTGTGTGTGTGTGTGTGTGTGTGTGAAAGAGACAGATGGAGAGAGAGGAACAGATATTGTTGTCTCGCTGTGAAAGTGGTTTGTGGCTTTGATAAAAATGTGCCGCCGAACACAGGAAACACAAGACGCGTACGCTTCATGTTGCGGTAAACTTTTCCTTCCACGTGCATGTTCCCAATGTGCGGGTGTGTTTACCAATCTTTTCAGCTGTTTGCTGTTGGACCAGTACACACACACACACACACACACACACACACAGAGGAAAGGCTACAGCTGTTTGTGTCATCGATGTAGACTGTCAACCTGAAACACTAAGTGGCACTTATCCTGACTCTCTCCTCCAGTGAAAAGAGAGGGAGCACCTGACCCCCATATCTCTCTTCCTCCCTTTCCCATCATCCCCATCTCCTCTCTCCCCCGCAGGAACAGGTATCATGATAGCTGTGAATCCAGAGGGAAAGGGTAAAGGATTTTTTGGGCGATGTGTTACCCAGCCTTAGCACCAAACAAGCTGCAAATAATAACAAAATACCAACACTATATACCAAAGCAGACTACACTACCATTTGCTTAGAAATGAGACACAAAGTTTTGTGTGATCATACAAGAAAATTAGCAAGCACAATGAGCTCCTGGAGTGCAAATTGCTTTGAGGGGGAACAGTTTGCCATTAAACTTTTTTGACATTGAGCTATCCCGTCCACATGCTGGCGTTCCTCACCTCGGGAGGTGGGTATACTGTGACAACACTCAACAATTGCGATCACGTAGGTGGGTATTTGAGCAGCGAGCCACTTGAGGCTACGCTTTTTACAGTGATTTTAGAACAGTTAAGAGAAGCCAAGGTCCTTGGCTTCCGTTTTTCAAGTATATTCCTTTACCCGTGATTTCAATGAGCACCTTTTTTTGCAAACAAACTTTAATGGTTTAGTGAAGCATAAAGCGAGGGCGCACTCTGGTATCCCCTCTCCACCATTATATCATTAATATTTAAGTTAACTGTTTTGTGGTCAAAGGTGTGCGTTTATCAGGTATTTTACAACAACTTGACTCAGCCAGTCAAATATGAGGACCTGAACTATCTATTTTATAAATGCTAACAAGCCCAGTGAAAGAGGCGGACATACCCTCGTATGCCCTCGACTGCACCACCGCTCACCTCACTGGTGTGGAACCGCTGCCCTGCGTGCAGCAGCCTAACTAGCCAAGTAGAGGAGAGAGCACAGGGAGAGGAAGAGGAATGAGTCAGAAGGCCATGTGGGCCTACAGCCTTCCTGTAGTCAGTGTTGTGGGGGAGCATGGTGAACCACGGGGCCCGGAGCCAGTCTCCATGGTCAAACCACCAGCAACCCCAAGCAGCCCTCCACAGCCTGGATGGGAAACTTAAACATCATGTTGTTGCTTCTTTTTTGTCAGTGCTGGCCTTTTGACATCTGGAAGATTTCATACTGCTGTCTGTGTGTCTTTCTGTGTGTGTGTGAGGCTCACTGTGGTTCAGGGTGATCTCTTTAAGATTATTTTGACATTCCTGTTAAAATCGATAATATGCAGTGGGGAGCAAAAAAAATGCTGTAAGGATAGGTGATTGACAGGACAAAAAATTTTGCGTTCAAACTCAGGATGCTGTCAGTATAATTTTATATGGGGTTTTGTGCAATATGCTGTTTGTTTTTTTCTCCCATTACATTGCACACCCAACATCAAGACATGTTATAGACGTTCAATGTTTTATGGTTAGAAATCTGTCTGTGAATATAACATAGATTATATTCAACTGATGAGCTTATTTGACAGCTGGAGCCAGAGCAAAATTCATATGCTAGTACTAAATGACAACCGCTTACTCTCAACGCAGTTACTGTAACTGCATCGGCCACACACACACACACACCAACACACAAGCCCCTTTCCTCATCACCCCCCCGCCGCTATCTCCATCTCCTCCCATCGCCTCCATTGCTGTTCTGTGATAGCCGGGGATATGGGAGTGTGTGCGGTGGAACGCCTATGCAATTTCACACTCCGGAGGAAAAGACAACAACGGCAGACTTCAGAGCCCGAAAAAGCCCCTTTTTACATTTCAATGAGTCAGAGAGGAGGAGACCCCCCCAACCCCCCACCCTCCACTCCCACCGCCGAGCTCTGCGGGAGGAGGAAAAACAGTGAGGCACGTTTATCTTTCCACACAATTACAATTTCACTTTGAAAGGCTCTCAGCCGAAACTCCGACACTTTGGACCGCTCGCCGCCTGGCTGCTTTCAAAGAGAATAATATTTGATTTATTTATTTTTTTCCCCTCCTTATCTTCCCTCCGTGTCTTGGCCTGCCATTTCCTCATCTACGCTCACAGACGAGCTGCGATGCAAAAGCGGGTTAGATATTCGAAAGGCTGTTTAAGAACAGCGGAGGTTTATTACATTTTCACACAGCAGGTTGGAAAGAAACTACATTCCGTTCATTAAAGCTGCAGTAGGTAGATTTTCTGGATTAACATTTATGTAGAAGTAATAAAGATAAATACGAGACGAGCAGGATATGTCAGAATTTCAGAAACAGTGGTAGTCCCATTCCTCTGCTGTTCTCATTTCAAAGTGAAATGTGTGGAAACCCATCTGACCAATGAGAAGCCTGAGGCAGCAGGCGTGACTCCGTTCTGTCAATCACTCCTCCTGTCACTCACTAGGAGGAGTGGGAGGTGTGTAATTTGAATTTCCAGAGATCTTTGCTCCCGAACTTTCCTACAGCAGCTTTAATATGGTAATCCATATTATTTTTTGGTGACATCTTTGGTGCTAAGCGGTCATTGCTGTGGTGTTTTTATGCACCGCACTTCCCAGAGATCACCTGAAAATGTCACCGATTATTAAATTTTCTGCATATATTCAATGACGTTTCAATATGCCAGAGAGATTCTAATGACAACAGAGCCTGGGAAAGGTGTCTGGGAAGAAAAAAAAGTAATGTGATGCAACATCCCTCATCATCTATGCCTTTCTTTGTGTGTGTGTATGTGTGTGAAAGAGACTTTTGTGGGTGTACACTATAGGCATGAGTCATAGTCTGGTGTGGTGCTTTTCCTAAGGCTCTTTCTGCCACCTGTTGTGCTTTTACCCAAACACACACACACACACACACACACACACACACACATGTACAAATGCATGTGCACACACATCTTTTGACTTACTGTCACACCCTCTGTCAAAGTTTGAGTCACAGTGTCTCCCCAGTCAAAGTGTGGTAATGATGTCTGTCTGGTGCAACAGGTGTATAATGGTCAGTGCTTTGGTATCTTGGAAAACAACACACTTGTTGATCTGTGTGGCTCTGTAGGCTTTACCAAGTACAGTAGAGTTGTCATCACACACACTGTTATTTTCTGTCTTACTTGTTTAACTGTCTTTCTCCTTCCTTCCGTAATTCCCTTTTTATTTCCCATTCTTTACCCTCTTGCCTCTGTACTTCTGTTATTGAATAACTGTCCAGGTAGTCGGGTGTGATTGCTAGGTGGTGTTCCGTCCTAAACACAGGTCCGGGAAGTGCGGGTGTAACCATCCATTTTCTCTGCACTACAATGGAGGCTGATTAATGAATACAGAGGACTGGTTTACTCTGCAATTGTCTAGGAATATTAACTAGCTCCAAATTACAGTATTTCTGACACTAGAAAGAGGAAGTGGATGATTTTGGGCTTCGGTCTTTGTGCTCGAACTACACTTGCTGCTCACACACGCGTGCACACACACACACACACACTAAGAACATGCACTCCTGCTCAACTTTACCTGCCCTTTCTATTCAAAAGTATCTCTCTCTATGTCTGTCTCTCTCTCTCTTTGTTCAGGCCTATGTGCCAGCTCTAGCCCCTGTCAGTCAGCCAGCCAGCCAGCCAGTCTGCTCTATAATTTTCAGCTCTGTGTGACTCATTGTGCACTGCAGCAGATTCATACAGTCATACAGCTCCCAGACGGGAACACCTGTGTTGCTTGACAACAACCTTAGAATAAGACTGTAGCAGCCTTCACACGCCGTAGTAAGGACGGAGTAGTAAGAGCGGAGTATTGCGGTTTTGTAGAAATATTGGGGAACCGGCAGCTTGTGCCAGTAGCACGTACTCCGACACTTCTCTGTTTGGAGTAACTGTGTGGCCAAAGTCTCACCACAGCTAGGGTACTTCAAACAACATGTACTCACCACTGGGAAGATTGCTTCAGATTTTGAATTACTAGACATGTAGGTATAACACCAAAACCTCAATAGGACATGCTTGCATGGTCTCGTGCCAGCGTACACTTACTGTCCCAGTCACCGTCATCTGCAAGATGCAAATGAGTCCCTCTGTTAATGTTGGTTTCCAGTTGAGCAGGCCAGCAGACAACCTCAGTAGCAGTTAACAGCATTAAGCTTAAGATGGTACATATTTACCTCCGCGACTGGCCTCATTTAGACGCCGCTCTGTAAAGGTTACCGAGTATCTGTCGGGGTAATTGGCCCGCTGTGACGGCAGAGGGTCACGCCACACCACGTTCACTCCTCTCAACTCCCGGTCTCCCGAGCTCACACCTAATCCTCTACTCGCTCACTCTGTCCTCTCACTCTTTCTCTCTCTCTCTCTCTGTCACTCTGTCATTCTCTCCATCTCTCGTTAAAGAGTGCCGCCACATCCTCGGCGGAGAAAGAGAAAAGCACTTTGCAGGTGGTTGCTGGGATACAGGGGAGAGTGACATTTTTGAGTGCGATTTCAGAGGCGTTATTGGCGGCCGGTGCTTTAGTGTTGCTGTTGTTGGGTACCGTGTCTGTCCTCTTTGACTTCTACTTGTTATTTTATGGGGATCCCCATAGAAAAATAATGAAATCACCATCTGCTTTTCTTGATTGCTCTTTAATTTATGTATAATGGAACTAACTGATAGCACTTTTTTGTTTTTGTGAAAATGTATGAGGCAATGCATGACTGACCATGTTTTGTGGACCAACCAATTTTGTTTTTACCTCTTCACTTTTCCCTCCAGCATTATATGGCCAGAGGTGCTAGGAAGAGCTAGGCTTAATTTCAACTAGATCAAAAATAAAATATATCCATTTGAATAAAAATGTATGTTGTAATGATGATATGTGTGAAAAAGTGTGAAACCACTGAAAATTCAGTGGTTGTTCTTTGGAGACAGAGAGTAGAAAATTCTCAAAAAATACATTTTCTCACATCCATACAAACAACAGCAGAATGATTAGTTGTTTGGTAAGCTTTCCTTTGACAAAGCAGAGCAGATTGACTATCTGTGCAGTTTAAGCAGTTCTTGTGCATATTCCTGGAGCTCTTTTGTAGAGGAATGGAAAACAACTTCAGTCTCTGATTTGTCTCTTGTTAGTAACATTTTGAAGGACTAGCCTATAATGTAATTCTGCTCTTTTTTATGAAAAGAAGCCCCTTATGATCAGCTCCAGAGTCAGTCACATTGTCAGACTGCGTACACCCACAGTGTATCTGTCACGCTCACTTTATTGTGATGGGACTTCTGATTGGGTGCTGTGAATGAGCAAGCCACTCATGCACCAAGAGCTATTATCAGTGGAGCAGCCTGTTAGTCCATAAGAGAAATTGAGAAAAGAGTGATTGAGAGCCTGCACATTTCAGCTTCGACACTGTGGGATGATTAAAGCGTGGCTGGTTATTGTGTCCGTGTACCTCAGCGCAGCCACAGGGGAGGTTGACATATTTCAACTCCAGTCTCTGGCCTGGGCCGGGGACAGGAGGGCAGAAATTATCTGTCACAGTGGATGATGAAGAGGCCTGTTTCACCACCATAAGAATCATAGGCATAGAGACACACATAGAGCCATTTCTTCTCTCCTTCGCCTAAAGAGAGAAATTTGATGTGCTCAGGAGCAGAAAAACCAGCCGGTCTTGGTTCAGTAAAGATATTGGATTGCCACAACTTTCTACAACTGCCATACTGTTGCTGACGGGACATTTCACAAACTTAAAGGAAAAATCCACCGTAAAACACTTAAACGCTATTTAAAAACAGCTATTGGCGATGTAGGTTGCATTTCTGGGCTAATTTTGTTGTTTGGTGGAGTATTTTTCTTATCCCTGTGGATAAATGGCCAAACATAAATGACATGATCTTGTGACATGATGTCAAGATATTTCCAGGATTCCATACAACTCCATTGTAGCTGTAAAATGCAGAAATTGTTTCAGCAATCTACAACACCGGCCGTAAACGTCAGGTTTTGGTGTCAGTCCTCAGAAGCAAAGAGCAAGAGCTTCATTCTAGACGTAGCATTTTGCACCGACGTTCAGCAATCATACAGGGAGAAAAAATCATAGGAAGAGGCAGAGAGACCAATTTCTCCACTGATAGAAGCCTCAGTAGACCATAATGCAATGCAGCCACAACATGTTTGGGGATCTGTCATCAGTAGTGGGTGAAATACAACGCTCTTTTCAATGTTTTTTGTTATTTGAACAACTAGGCATGACACACCCCGGCATTGATCTCTCTCCCCTCTTACTTTTTCTCAACTGGTAAAACTTACTGCACTATTTCTATTGCTCTCTCCACCTACACGTTTATTGCACACAGAACCCCATTCTCTGGGGCTTGTCGAAAGTCATTCTGTGAAATGTAGGAAATCCCCAACTGAAGTTGATGTAGATGAGACAGGTTGAGGGAAAGTAGGTACACCAAATAAGTAATTTACAAAATTTCACAAAATAACTGGAATGCATTGGACATCACAAATTGATTTCAAATTTTGAATCTTGAATCCCAAAAGTGAATCAAAGCTGCAATTGAACCAATGACTTGAACCCCAAAACTACTGTGCCTGGGAGTTGATAGGTGTAAGTAGAAGTAAATACAAACATGTACTTACTTCTTAAAAATTCAACCAAATTGGTTTTATTAGTGCACACATTTAGTTCAGGTTAATGCATTTTGGACATTGCCCTGCCTGGATAAATGCTACTATTTATGATTGCACAAGGCTTTATCTGTCATTGGGTATTCTGTTGATTTTTGTGTGTGATCAAAGTTGTTTCTGAAAAGGCTTTTGAACCACTGGTCTACACAATCTTTGGAGACTTGTTAGTTTGTGTTAACAGATTCTTGATTTACGACGAATTTAAACGACGAAGTTAAAAGTTTGAGAAGCTTGATGAGTTTGCTGGCATAGGAGAGACCGCCTCTGGTGGAATTCATCTATATTCATGCCAACTCAATTCCACAATTCACAATCTCTTTTGAAAATGTATTGTAATTATTTAATTATTATCCACCCAAGATGGTTTTATGTCTGTGTTTCTAGTGGGATTATCGCCAGCTGGGACAATTTATACGACTGCCCGACTCGCAGAAAGATAATTTCACAGTGTGGTTCTCCTCTTTAGAGTTAATATTATCATCTTCAACAGCAGGCCAAGAGGCTTCTTTACCATATCAAAAACGGCCCCGCTGCACAAACCTATGCAGTATGTGTGTCTGCAAAGTGAAATCCCTCTCATACACTCTCTGTCTCTCACAGACACATACGCACACACACACACCTGGCGGTGAAGCGAGAGCGGCTTTGAGTTTTGAGCTTTGAGTTTCTGCTTGTTATACTTCAAACACTTTAGTGTTTCAAGCCCGACAGAAGCCCAGACTAGGATGTCATGCTGCTAAAACAGCCCATCTGAACAGCTCACCAATAGGCAGGCGAGGAGATACTGTAGCTCTGTCAGTACCATCCCTAGGCCTCCAGACTGGGAAAACAAAGCCCATTGGATTTGTGTTGGAACAGATGGTAAAAATGCAGCACATTGGACCCACAGTGTTTTGGGTGTGAATAGTCAGGCTGTCTGGCTTGTCTGTTTGTTATTTTCGACTTGTGCTGCCACTGAACTGGAGAGAGGTACTTGTCTTTTTCTGATGTTCTCTGACTGGCCCGTGGCCTTGAAAAACTCCAGGTACAAACAACTACAACTTGTCTTAAATCACTCTGAGGAGACTGGTGCTTCAGATAGTTTGGTTTTAGTACTAGTCATGGGTTTTTACCCAGAGAGCAAAGCATAGAGGAGACTGAACTAGAAGAAGGGCCCGACTGTCTGTTCACACACAAACACATACACACACACGCATACGTATAAGTCTTGTCCTTATCACCATGGCGACACAGAGTGGTCTAAAAGAGAGAACTTCTGCACCATCATGGATAGAACAAAACCCTAACGCTGTTACAGAAGTATTGCTCTTTCTCAGCTCTCTTGATTTTCAGTGTTACAGGCTTATAGCCGTCTGTCACATTGTTCTTGATCAAGTTAATGAACTACATCTGCCCATGCACATAAAAGGCGCACACCCCTACTGTAGCCTGCAGATACGGTGATGTTGATTTTGTCATTTCATATTCCATTAGTCTTTAATCTGCTGAACGCTTACTGGGAACAGTTAGATCGAGATGTGTGAACTTTAACAGGTTTTCCTAAGAGGTAGGAACAAGAAAACCATTATTCCTTTGTCATCAAGATAAGTCCTGACAAAAAGAGACATGACTCCCTTGATGATGTCGGTATTTAGCTGACGTTCTTATCAGTTAAAAGGAAGAGGTTCAATGTGTTGCTCAAGAACACTGAGAAAAACCGTGGCTGTTAATGGGAATATTGCCTGTTGTGGGGATCAAATCTGTAACCTTGAGTACCTGGATGGTCTCTCTAACCACTAGGCTTCCCTGCCACGAGCCTCTCCACTGACAGTGAAATATAGCCTGGTCTAGATCAACTGTTCTGCTTGTTTGTTTGTGTTATGAACATGCTTTTACATGCTTTTTTTGATCATCTAAATCCTGCAGATGTACAGTAGTTTCCCATTGTTTCCTGTACTTTCCTGGCAGATGGAGACTGAGACTAAGGTTTCTCGGTCAGTTTTGATACCGTAGAACTTGTGATGTCTTATATTCTCTAACATGTTTTTGTTTGATTCCTCTCTCCCTTCTTCTGATCATCTCCTCTGGTTTCGTCCCTTTTTCTACTCCCCCCCCCCCCCCCCCCTTTTCCTATTTTTCCTCTCTTTATCTCCATCCTCTCCTTCTCAGTTGCTGACTGCTGTCCCTTCCAGATTGAGTTCAGTTCAGTTCTAGGATGGTTGCAATGCAGACCATCTTTTAGAGACTGCCGACCACTGTGAACTTCCACCGTCTCGTCTCTTTTCTCTCCATCAAGCTCCAGCTCCGTAAAGGTACAGTAAATGCAGAAATAATGTAAATGCAAGCTTCTCGACAATGATTTGATTGACTAGCATATGTACTGTAATATTGTATACTGCAGACCAGTAATTTAATCATAGTTTTTGACCCAGAGCTCATTTGGTGGATTTCCTTAATCCGATGACTGTATGGATTATTGCTCTCTCTTCCTCCTCATGGGCCCTACTCATAAATCTTCTCCTCTCCTCTTCCTGCAGCACCCCATGTGTCCATGAGGTTCTTTCTCCTCTCCTCTCAGTGGGCATAATGCAGACCTTCATCTGAGCCCACCACCCCATCCAATCCCACACCCCTACCTCTCCCCCCCATCTCCCCTCCCCGTACCCTCTTCCCGGCTCCATCATGACCAGTCTGAAGCGTTCCCAGACCGAGCGCTCGGTCGGCGGCTCGGTGCCCGCCACCGACGAGTTCTATACCCGGCGCCTGCGACTGCCCAATGGAGGGGCGCCGCCACCCCGCAGCGAGAGCGCCCACATCTCCTCCTCTTCTACCACAGGCACCAACCCTGGCGTCCCCAAGATGGGGGTTCGCGCCCGGGTGGCTGACTGGCCCCCAAGGAAAGACGGGGGAGGAGGAGGTGTTTGGCATATCACCGTGGAAACGGACTCACCCAGCTCCACCACCACCAGCTCTTCAGGATCAGGAAGTGGAGAAAGAGAAAGAGTCGGAGGAGGAGGCGGTGGAGGGGGAGGAGGAGGCGGGATGTCAGCCGTCACGGCCCACAGCAATCTGTCAGCCAAGCTGGGCCACCTGATCAGCCCGCAGGACTCATCCATGCTGCGCAACATCCACAACACCCTGAAGAGCAAGATGCAGAGCAAAGGGAAGGACAATCGCTTCCTGTCACCAGATGGCTATCTGGGCTCACCTCGCAAAGGCATGAGGCGCATCCGCCAGCGCAGTAACAGTGATATCACCATCAGCGAGCTGGATGGGGATGGCAGCGAGGGCTGGTCCTTCTCCGGTTGGACACCCATGCACCGCGAGTATGGCAGCACTTCCTCTATAGATAAACACGGGGTGTCAGGAGAGAGCTTCTTTGACATGCTAAAGGGCTACCAGTCCTCTGAGGCCCCTGATCAACGAAGCCCGGCTCCAGAGAGGCTGGGCGAGCTCCTTACCGTGGCCCCCATCAAACAGGCTGCCCTGGACTTGCCTGACGGACCCCTGGGTCCGGCCAGAGGCAGCCCCGCCAGCCGCCTGAAGGAGCGAGAGAAGCACTTGAAGAGGAGGTCAAAGTCTGAGACGGGCGGAGAGTCAATATTCCGCAAGCTGCGCAGCGTGAAGGTGGAGGGGGACTCGTCCCGGGCTGGCTCAGACGCAGAGGATGGGGGGAAAGGGGACGAGAGCGGCCCCCCTCCCAAACCCTGGGTGTGCCAGAAAGGCTTTGCCCACTTTGACGTCCAGTCTCTGCTCTTTGACCTTAACGAGGCCGTACACAGCCGGCAGTCGGGGGGCAAGCGCAAGAACACCACTACCGGCGCCTCTGCTGCCGCCGCTGCTTCCGCTTCGGCCACTTCCTCCCTCTCCTCCAATCAGAGCGGAGTGTACGGGTCACCCTGTGGCTCGCAAGAGGAGCTGAGCACCAAGGAGGGGACAGGAGGAGGACACGGCACCAATCCTGCCCTGGACCCTGGTGACGACAAGAGCAATGACCTGGTGCTCAGCTGCCCCTGCTTCAGGAACGAGGTCGGTGGAGAGGGTGAGAGGAGCATCTGTCCTTCCAAACAGGTAGGTTTTGGGCAAGAATATGATTATTACTGTATCTTTATGATAAATAGCTTTTTGCATAGATCACTACAAAGGCTAATATTGTATTATAAAGTTTTTCTGAAGATCCAATAGTGATAATATGGCTGAATCTGGCACCTTTACCCTTGTAACTCTTCCTTGTCTTCTGTCCTCCAGCAGGGCAGCATAGGCAGCGGTGGGAGCTCAAGCAGTTCTTCAGGCAGCACAGAGGAAGGACCCCTGGAGGCCACCCTCACCACCCACTTCACCAATGCCGGCGTGGCCGTGTTGGAGGCCCCCAAGGACGGGCAGGGCCAGCATGCCGACAGGGCCAAGCGATACATAGTGGAACATGTTGACCTCGGCGCCTATTACTATCGCAAGTACTTTTACCTCAGAGGTGAGCAAACCGTGATGGTATGGCAGCATTAGATAGGTGGTTCTCAACCTTAAGGGGTCGTGGCATGACTTAAGGAATGTCGAATGTCCTTCCTCATGTCCTTTCCATCCCTCCGCCCTCGGTTCTCTCCCTTTCCGTAACTCTTCCTCCTCTCTCTCCCACTTCCTCCTTCTCTCTCTCCCCCCTCCAATCCCATCCCGCCTCTCCCCCAGAGCACTGGAACTACCTGGGGATGGATGAGACCCTGGGCCCAGTGGCAGTGAGTCTGAGGAGGGAGAAGTTGGACGAGCACAAGGAGCACGGCCAGCAGTACAACTACAGGGTCATCTTCAGAACTAGCGAGGTACACCACCATGGACATTTTTTTCCATTGTTGCTGCCTTTTAGATATCTGTCCATTCACTAAGATATATTCACAACTGTTGACGATGGAGCCATGAATGCTCAGTGATGCTCAGACGTGTGTCAGTATTTACACTCCGCACTGGCTGTTGTCACCGAGAGGCCATTATGAGTTCAAATGGCATGGGCGGTAGCATGAAGGATCTCCGCCCGACTTTGCTTACTGAGAATGCCGTTCGACAGAGACATTATAAAAGCTTTATCTCAAGGTTGTCAAATGTGCCTTCCACAAGACCTTAGATGCCGCCCCCTCCTCTCCTCTGCTCCACCTGAGATCGTTACATGTTGTATTTCATTAGGAGCTCCTCTTCCCTACGCTCAAGCTGCAGTCTGCAGTGAGAAGAAATCTTTCATGAATCCCTCTAGCCCTTGCCGCCATCTCCTCCTATAGACACACTTCTAAGCTCCAGAGAAGCATGTCCTCATCCCCTGAGCAGAACGCCCACCCCGCCATCTTTGTCAGCCTACGTCTGTGAAGGACTGAGCTGTGCCATTTCCCAGCTAAAAGAGACTAAAATAACGCCAAAGGTATTTGAGTGTAGAGGAAAAAAGCACCGCTCTCGTATAGAAGCGCCCCATAAGTAATAACCGTTCCAATCTCTGGGGATGACACATGGCCTAGTGTGCTGTTTTTTTCCCTCTCTATCCCCCCCCCCCCCCTCTCCCTCTCTAATTGCTATTTTGAGAGCAGGGAGCTGGGCAGGTATGTGTGTGGGAGTGAGTGGGATGCAATGACGTTGGCGAGAATAGTCCAGTGTCTACAGAGGACAGCCATTGTCTCTCTCTCCTCTCTTCACCAGCTGGAGCGCTTCTCTCCTTCAGTTTGTTTAACCCAGAGGGTGTAGCCACCGACAGTGGGCTTACTGCACACTATGTGAAGACACACAAAACACAGACGCTTATCAGCGACCCACAAGAGCCATGGGACCACTACAGATATTCAGCTGTGTTTATTTTCTCTTGTTAGATATACAGGTCCCGGTCCTTCTACAGTCCTCCTGATTTATTCATTGAAGTCCTCCTTGAGTTTGTTTTAGCCTGAAGCCTAAGAGTCTCCATAGTGGAAGCTGTGCAGTAGCAGTAGCAGTAGCAGTAGCAGTAGCGGCGGCACAGCCCACACACATTCTGTTCTGATCACTGTGTGACCGTGCTTCTGCTGTACTTGGTGTGATTATGTGCTCTAAAGATAAAAACGCACTGGGCAGATTGTTCCAGCCTCTTCAAAATGGAGAATCCCTTTTTGTCACAGTGTTTTGATTTGCTCTGAATCAACGCAAAAATAAAAAAAAAACGACAATACTTAGGAACAGAGTGCTGGCGATCCACCTCAAGCAAGCACCTAGCAGCACTGGAATGGACATCATAGCAAAAAACACTGGGATGAACAATGTTTTTTAGATAAGTGGCTGTGGCGTGATTTAAGGAATGCAGAAAAAGATGTGATAACATAATAAGAAACATTGGGATGAACAATGTTTTTTCCCATGTTGTCCATTTCAGTGCTGCTAGGTGCTTGCATAACAGGAATTATAGGTCATCATCATCATCAACAATTATCTCCTTAAATCCTTTCAATGGCTGGTTTGGCCCCAAGCTCACCAATACCAGCTTGAATTCTGCTTGTTAAATCTATCAGGCAATTGCCAACTCCTGCTGAGGTAGACACAATAAGGCATACTACCTCAAACTGCTCCTGACCATTGGCCAAAATGTCACATTTTAATTGACTACCGGCAACTTTCCTTAAAATCTTCCATATGATGGCTGTCCATGGCTGGTGTTAGATCATGATGAGATGTGATTGCTAGCAGAAACAGAATGCAGGCAGACAGCAGACTCCAGTATAATGCTAATGATTATAACCTTCGGCCTCTATTTGTTCTTTTATCATTACATTTGTAATGTAATTGTATTGTTACGTAACAGACTTGAGACATAGACCATTTTCACATTTGCATAACTTGTTACTGATTGGCCCAAAGCGTGACTGCATCATTCATGTTTAATGTTGCCTTGTTTCATTTTTGTATTTTTTTTATTTTCACTATTTAAAATGACTATATGCAGCTTACATTGTGTAATTTGAAATAAATGTCCTTTCTGTTCTTTTCCACTGGTGGTATTGTTGGACTGCTTTCAGCTTGCCCGTTGTTTCCACAATATCACCGCAACAACGACAATACGTTTTTCTTATCTGAACTTGAAAAATCAGTTGCAGCCCAAATCCTTGCATTTCCTCTTCTCCCGTTCTTTCTCCCCTGCCTCTCCAGCTGAACACCCTGCGTGGGGCCATCCTGGAGGACGTGGTGCCCTCCACCTCTAAGCACGGTCTGGCTCGAGGCCTGCCCCTCAAAGAAGTGCTGGAGTACCTGGTGCCCGAGCTCAACGCCCACTGCCTGCGTCTGGCACTCAACACACCCAAAGTCACAGAGCAGCTGATGAAGCTGGACGAGCAGGGGGTGAGGAGACGAGATGAGAACTGAGGAAAAAAAGAGAAGGAGAGAGAGAAACGTTCATTTGATTGTTTATATTTGAAGAATTGATTCCTGAACTGCTATATACAGTACAGGCAGTTATTTTCATTTTGTGCTTCATTAATTTTATAAGAGTAGGTGTCTCCTTTTCCAAAAGGCGGATGTCTCATCATGTATTTTTTTTATTTATGCTTAATCATTCAGACTCACTTACGGACTATTACTGTACGTGGACATTTAAGTGGAGAAACACACACCTGCAAAGCGTGTCACACTCACACACGCAATGCAAACACAATAATACACACACACGCCACAGAAAAACAAACACTTTGATACTGCTGCCCGGTGCTGCAATCATCAAAACCTGAACTCTCTGAAAATGTCAACATGATTTCTCTGTAAAATGGCAACGCAATCACTCCAGTACAACCCAAGGTGGTTATTCTTAAAATGCCAACATGAGTTCTCCATGAAATGTCAACAGGATTTCTCTGACATGATTTCTTACCCAGTAATATCCTTCTGCCCCCCCGCACCCCACCTCACCACCACCCTTTTTTCATCCCACCCACGTGTCTTCTCTCCATAGCTGAGCTTCCAGCTGAAGGTGGGGGTGATGTACTGCATGGCGGGCCAGAGCAGCGAGGAGGAGATGTACAACAACGAATCGGCCGGCCCAGCGCTGGAGGAGTTCCTCCATCTGCTGGGGGAGAGGGTCAGGCTCAAAGGCTTCACCAAGTACCGCGCTCAGCTGGACACCAAGAGTATGTACATACATCATATGCACATATACACAGAAAAAAGTTGTCTTAGTACAGTGGGAATAGCATTCAGACTATCTTACACTGACATTGAAACCAATACCAATCAGCCAGGGTGGCCCACAGCAGTAGGAGAAACACAGATTCACACACACAAAGTAGGAATTCTTATTGATTAAAGTAGTCTTGAGTTCAGTTGCCCAACAAGCATTTGATGGACGGCGGCATGCAGGAGGTCAAGACCAACACCGTAGGTTTACATGACACGCTGGTTCAACATCAACCCACAGGTTTGAAACATTGGTGCAGGCCGTATCGACATCTATTCAACGTCAAACTGTTTGTAGGGAACCTTCAATGGGGTCTGATTTTGCTCAGAATGTGTTTTAAAAAAAATGTGAAAGGCTGTGAATTCTCTTGACCAAGTATGAAAACATCTTAACTTTGTAATCCTCTGTCTTTCTCTGTCTCTGTCATAGCCAAGATTGCAGTCCATTTTATCTCCTCTCTCTCTCTCTCTCTCTCTCTCTCTCTCTCTGTGTCCCTCTTGCTGTCTCTTATGTAATCTTGTTTTAGCTATTTTACTCCATCCAAGCCCCATCAATTAAATCATCGCCCATAATGCTGTTTGAGACAACACTCCCAGCATTTCTTTTTATTCTAAAGTCTCCCCAGTCACCTGTTGCGGGAAGTGCAGTACAGTTAAATGTTTAGTGGCCTTTTATTAAATTAAATACAGCCATCCCAGACATTCCCTACAGAATGAGTGTAATTAATTGAGTTAATCTAGGTTAAGTACGGGCTTTTAAACACCCTGCGACTGTTTCGGTCTCTGAACAGAGCACATCGACAGACTGTGGAATTGGTTGTTAGTGCGCAGCGGATGCTGTGGCTCTCTTTAGGGCCAGAGTCTGTTAAGAGCTAATGGAACAATGGGACCATCTGATCAGCATTTTGCAGCAGAGGACGAGAAGAAACAACAGACTAGCCCTGGCAGAATTGTAGATATCGAGGGAGAGAGAAAGAGATGGCGGCTTGCACAGACAGCTGATGAGAGAGAAATGCCTGACACAAAGAGAGAGATGGAGAGAGAGAGAGAGAAAGAGAGAGAGAGAGCGAGGCTGGGCAGAACATATCTGAGAACAAGTGCCAAAATTGAGTCAGCTCCAGCAGCAGGCACTAGACACTGGTTTCTGGCCATAAACGATGCAAGCAATCGTGTGGAAATAATATGATGCACTGAGAATCACTCTTTGCATGTAGAATTAACTTCATCTTTACTGTACCAGAGATGATTTCCAGTTCATGTGACAGAAATGTTTTTTGATTTTATTCTTATTTTGCTTTCTCTATATCTATTCTCTATATCTCTTTCAAATCCTTCTGTACACAGGACTCTGTTATAAATGAAAACATTCTTCTTCTTCAAGTCAAATCAAATCATATGTGATGTCTCCCTTCCAGCCGACTCAACGGGCACCCACTCCCTGTACACCACTTACAAGGATTATGAGATCATGTTCCATGTGTCCACCATGCTGCCCTACACGCCCAACAACAAACAGCAGGTATGTTAATAGAACAACGATTCATCGTTTAAACAAAATCCACCATAACATTTAAATTGTGTCACTCCACTCGCCACTGATCGACAGTAAAGTTTAGGTTTGTGTACATGAGAAGTTGTTTCTTTTTTTCTAAATGATCGAAGCAAGAGTGTCATCTGTGTTGGAATAGAGCAATATTTTTGATTTGCTTTATTGACGGTGAACAGTAAACTGACTTTGTGGACAGTGTGACTACATTTTTCCTGATATATTGGTGCATTCTCTGGCCTAGAACTGTTAGCAATACTGTGATAAAAAGCTCTCTTGGGTGTGTAAGCTCAGCAGCACCAAGACATATTGTTTGTTTACATCATACATTAGCCTTGGTTCTTTTATTTCAGCTTCGGGAGAAACATACACATTTATAAACACTGATTACCCAGGCCAGGGTTGTCATAAAAACACGTGAATTTATTTTTAAGGTGGAATTTGCCATTGAAATGTCTCAATTACTTTCTTGATGTGTTGGTAAAGAGTTCATCCTGTCTGTCTGTGTGCTTTCCCAGTTGCTGCGGAAGCGGCACATAGGGAACGACATCGTCACCATTGTGTTCCAGGAACCCGGGGCGCAGCCCTTCACCCCCAAGAACATTCGCTCCCACTTCCAGCATGTCTTCGTGGTGGTGCGCACGCACAACCCCTGCTCCGACAATACCTCCTACAGGTGAGACACACTACCACCACGTATACGCACCTGTTGACGCATGCACACACACACACAGATGCACACAATACACAGAGCCCAACTGATGAGTTCGAGGCCATAGTACAAGCAGTTGGTGACATTTTGAGAAAATCTAGATGTAGTTTTGCTCTCAATTTTGAGCAAATTATTTTTTACCCCATTAGTCATTTCCCATCACTGCTGAAACAAATTTGCCCCTCTCAAAATGTGTTCATCTGTCATTGCCTTTATAATGACCTCATTCGAGGCAGCATGCATGTTTCTTTTCAGCATAGAGTAGGCTGTGGGTGTCCAGAGCCCTTTCAGGACTGCTCACGATTTATTACCACATTGTCAGAGATGTGCGAGATAAAATCCAACGAGCCAGCCCAGAGCCATTGTAAAGGAATAATGAACATGCTGCTTTTCTTCCCAAGTTTCCTCCAAAAACCTGTTTAGCTGTGAAGGACTTTTCACTCGCTGTTTATGCCTGTCGCTGTCCTGTTATCTACTCTCTTTTTCTGTCACACTCTCTTATCTTTCTCTCTCTCTCACTCTCACTCACTCTCCCTCTAATGGGTGTTTTAATTGCTGTCGGAGCGCATTGTGTGCAAGGTCTTAATTGTCCCCCATGGGGCTACTTCGTTACTGAGCAACCACACACACAAACACACACACACACACAAACGGATGGTCCTGCCAAGTGGATCATTATTACAGCACATGCACGCATACATACACAAACACAGCCACATGCACATGCGCGTGCAAATAGAGGGTCCTGCCAAGTGGATCATCATTACAGCTGTGAGTCCATTAATCCTTTCTCCTTCAGCCATAACTCATTACTCGTCTTAAAGAGTCAACAGTCTTAACTGAATTCCCAGCCTTGTGCTTGGGTTTCTGGGTCCTCTCTGTACCTCTGTCTACTTTGGGGTTTGATCTCTTCAGCTGAACTTAACACAGTACTCTTCAACAGCTAATGCAACTGGTGACTACCTGCACCCTACACTGTTCAAACATTACTTGACATACTGTGTCCCTTTCCTGTAAATTGACTGAATGACTTTTCAATGCATTATTGGAGTATCTGCAGGTCCTTAAAAGTCGGAAAAAGTCTTAAAATATATTATCTAAATTTAAGGCCTTAGAAAGGACTGAAATGTCCTAAATACAGTCTTTTCACCATACAATGACCAGTTTCTTTTGTGCTACATGTCCACTCTTTTATTAGTACAGATAGGGTTAGTTGTACAATATGCAGAACATGTTTCATTCATTGTATCTGCTTTACTAGACATTGTTGGACTTTTATTTTTTTAAATTGGTCTTAAATTCAATTCCAGGTAACATTAAAAAGGTGTTAAAAGATGGGGGCCATGGTGTGCCAGCATAACAAATAGGATAATCCAGCATCAAACATAGAAAGGCAATCTGGGTTAAGTGGGTGTGCCTGCTGTTGCACAGTGCAGAGGGTTTTTCCCAGTGACCGCCAGACAGTTGCAACACAGAGGCAGTAAGATCCATATCAGATATGCTGCAGGAGGCCGCTGACCAGTTCCACGCCTGGCAAATCTCCTCTGAAATATCTTTGACCCTGTGCAAAATATTGATGAGAGGAATATGCCTATTGATTTCATCCCATAGAGAGCGCAATTCTTGCACAATTTGTGCATACGCCTACACCATGGCCCCCATATCAAAAAGTATTTGGCTTTCTGAAACCTGCAGATACCTTAATTATGTCTCCTAATTCTAAATTGATTGACCTTCCAGTGCATTATGTCTCTTTCTTCCCCCCCTTTGAATTTCATGAATGTTTACTTGTTCTGCTGTTGTTCGGTAAGTCACTCTCAGTATGTAGGCTGCTTTATGTGCGTGTTTTTAGATTTGAGTGGTGCTTACCAATAGTGTCGGACTTGTTTTCCGGCTGCTTTCAGGATTAAGCTTAGACTTAGACTTGTTGACTTTGAATGGTATTTTATTTGATATTTTTGCAAAAGCACAGGTGTTTTGTTGAAGCCAAACAAAAAAAGATTAGTAATGGTGTGTGTAAACCTGTTAAGGTCTTTAATGCGTTTGATCACTGTGTGTGCCTGTTTGTAGTTAGCCTACGGTCTCCTGTGGTTTTTATTGGCTGCTGTAGCTGCAACGCTATTAGGTTGCAGGGCCAACACTGTGCACTGATATTATCTTTAACTGAGCATAATTGCCTGTTAATTCCAACTACTTAGGAAACCTGCCTCATAAAATACAGTCTTAACGGCTGCTTTCAAATAGATGTTGACATGACATCCAGTAATCTTTGCAGTGCTCTAAACTCTTGGGCTTTTCTTAAAGGAATACCTTGCCATTGTGCCATTGTCACCAGACACTTGTCACATGGTGAAAGAGGAATTTTTACATTTGTCCTTTAGTTTCCTTCAAATGGTTTGTTAGTATTGTTGTATTGCAGTGGTTGATCTTGAGAAAAACACTTTTTGTTGTCTAATGATACTGAGGTAATAAATCATGCTTGATGATGATCACATGATGATCACATAATTCCTAATCCCAACCATAATCTTACCTCAACCCTAAATCTTTGTTTAAGATTATGTTTGGGGCATTTTTCCCTTAATTTGATAGTTCACAGTGGAGAGAGACAGGAAAGATTGGGAGAGAGAGAAGGGCCGGATTGGAACCCAGGATGTTGTGGTCACATGGGACGTGCCTTGGCCAGTGGAGCCACCGGGACGCCCTACCCAACCCCAATTAAAATCAAACCCTAAGCGTAATATAAACCTTTTCTGCTGTGAGGACCGGCAGAATTGTATTTACAAGCCGTTTACTGGTAATCATACTGTAATTTTGAGGACTGCTGGTTGTCGCAAGTGGAATGAAACCTGTTATACACACACACACACACACACACACACACACCCACCCCTCTGAGCCGCCTACTCCATAGGTATTGACATGTTCTTTTTCTTGCCCTGGCTCAGTGGGCAGCGGGTCGTGGATGCTGGGAGAGCGGAGCTGCCCACACATCGGATATTTATAAGACCACAAATCACTGAAACCACAGGAATGCGTTCTTTCTTTTCTACTGCCAAGCCTCCTGCCACGAGGGTCACACAGCAGCCATACAGCTCAGCCAGCCCCACTGCACTGCATCTCTCTCTCTCTCTCCCTCTCTCTCTCTCCACACTCACTCTGTCTTTCTCTCTCGCCCTTTTTTCTCAATCACTTTTTTCTCTCGCTCGCTCTGCCTTGTTCTCTCCCTGACTTTCCCTACCTCTACCTCTCTCCCCCTCTCTTTTGCCTGTCCTCTGAGTCACAGGTCTTTGGTAGACTGATTCATGGGTGGTTGAGATCAGCGCAAGTGCTTTTAGAGCGCCGATGTAATGTATTGAGTGATGTGTTGAGTGACGGAAAAGAATAAAAATAAAAGGTCACATTTTATATTAATCATCCCGTTCAGCCTGCTTATAGCCACTTGAGCTATTCCTCTCCTAATCCTGCATGATTCATTTATCAGCTATACAAATACAGGCGAATATTGCTTTGTGGCCTTGTGACTTGCTTCGTGGCTGTCAGTTTGAAAAATAGGATTTTTCAGAGATCATTCATTGGTCAGATTTAACGCCAGTAACACCTTGTTGGAACAAGGGTAATGATAAGTTG
This sequence comes from Centroberyx gerrardi, assembly GCF_048128805.1. NCBI lineage: Eukaryota > Metazoa > Chordata > Actinopteri > Beryciformes > Berycidae > Centroberyx > Centroberyx gerrardi. The sequence continues at coordinate 6,999,191 of NC_136014.1, forward strand.
GCTGCACGCCAAAAGCTAGTTAAAGGATAATTCCAGTTATTTTCAACCTGAGCGTTTTCCCAGGTTGAAAATAACCAGAATTTTCCTTTAAGACCATAAGCATTAAAATGAAACTTGACACTTGACTCAGTTCTATTCCACACTACCATAATAGCTACAGGGAAACTTATTTTAGCATGTTCGGATGCCCCACCGCCCATACACCTCCACACACCTCCACACTCCCCCTCCTCCCCCTGCTTTCAGCTAGAGAATTCAGCTACTTCCAGTTTCTTGGTCTCGCTGTTGTAATACATCATGAAAGTTCATGCGCCACTTTGGGGAAATGTAAACAAAAACTGGAAACACTAGTTGCAGCTGGAGACATCTCCAAGGCAATTTCAACCACAGAAACGGCGTTTCCTCTCTTACCTCTGTCTGTCACAAACAAGGAAATGTGGGAAATGAGGTGTCAACAATTTGACGATTAGTTGAACACCACGCACGTCTCCGTTGATGACAGGGTGTCTCGGAGATATGTTTAGAAATATGTGGGCAACATATTGACTTTAGTTGCTTATTAGACGAAGCTATTAAGCCCTCTAAGTGTCAACACATGCGTGTCAGCAGGGAAGTGTGTGGGGTGAGGGCTCTGACCTCCAGCGCTGCGCTGTCAGCTGGCAATTATTACCTGAGAGAGCGTCTGTAATTGAGCTCATTTAGTCATTAGCATGAAGAGGTTGAGACCGGGGCAGCCGGCCTGTGCACAGACACACAGCTCAGTCGGTCAAATGCAAGGCCAGAGGAGCACAATAGGTGCTCTGTGTTAGCTAGCTGCTATAAACTAAGACATGAGACCGAGACGGAGCGGGCTGTAAGTCTACTGGTCCCTCATTACAGGAAATGTTGTTTTTTCTTTCTCTCTTTCTCCTCTGCACTTCTCCATCTTTCTTCACTATACCTGTGAGTGCAGTTTGCACACACACAGGCACACATACACACTTCTCTTTTTCATTTGACCTCCCACAACCACTCCCCTTTTCCACTGTCCTTCCATTCCCCTGTCCTTTCAAAGTCTCCCACGCACTCATCTCTTTGTTTCAGCCATATTTTCCTCTTCTCTCACTCGACTTTTTTTCTGAGACTTTGGGCAGACGGATTTGAATAGCAGCCTCCTCTCCTCCTCCTCCTCCTCCTCCTCCTCCTCCTCCTCCTCCACTCCCCTCCCTCCTTGCCATGGCCGTCCAGCTGAGTTCCTGACATACCAGACAGGGCAAGCAGCCTCAGATGGCCATTCCAGGGGCTTAATGAAAGGAAAAAGGAGACGAAGAGAAAGGAGAGATGGAGAGGGAGGGAAAGAGGGAGGTGAAACTGATCTTAACGTTAGAAGGAAGAGGCACACCGAGCACACATAGTCTCCACGCCGCAGTACTTTCTTTAATAAATGTCATCAACCAACATTTTGACAGATGTCTTTGTTATGGTAACGAAACGGACTCCTCTGTTTGCGTTACCCCAACAAGGACATGGAAGACTAATTTAAGCGGAGAATGCAGAAACCAGAGCTGTTTTGTTGGTAAGAGGAGAGAGGTAGAAACTGGGACTAAGTCTACCTCCCTCACCACTTTCCCAATGTTTTTCCCCTCTAAATGTTTTTCTCTTGGTCCTGAGATATGATACACCAGGCCAAGGTTTTGTCTTTGCCCTGCGTTCCTATGAGCAAACTGCATGGCTTTAAATCTCAAACCATTCCTCTGTCACGGAATCTGGCAGCACTTTTTTCACTTTTTATTTCAGTTGTTAATGATACAAATAGTACAAGCTTTGGACTTGACATGATGACTTGATTTACTGTGTAATAAAACTCTGAATCTAGGCCCCAGGATCCTGAATCGGAACCATTTGTCATGCCTGCACAAAGCACCTATCCTGCGTTGGCCAAATTGTTATCCGATACTGGCACAATAGATTTATTGACCATCTATTTTTCTTTCCTTCCCTTTTCCCTCTTTTCTTTACCCTTTTTCTCCTCCCTCCCTAGCGTGGCGGTCACTCGTTCCAAAGACATGCCCTCCTTCGGCCCTCCTATCCCAGAGGGCGTGACCTTCCCCAAGTCCTCCGTGTTCCGGGACTTCCTGCTGGCCAAGGTCATCAACGCCGAGAACGCTGCGCACAAGTCGCACAAGTTCCGCGCCATGGCCACGCGGACGCGCCAGGAGTACCTGCGCGACCTGGCCGAGCGCCACACCACCAGCACACCCATCGACCCCTCCGGCAAGTTCCCCTTCATCTCGCTGGCCCACAAGAAGAAGGAGAAGAGCCGTCCGTACTCAGGGGCCGAGCTGCGCAGCCTGGGCGGCGTGACCTGGGCCGTCCACGCCGAGGACCATGGCACCGCGGGGGAGCTGGAGGCCCTGTTGGCCATCTCCAACGACTTCCTCATCCTGTTGGACCAGGAGGCCAAGGCCGTGGTGTTCAACTGCGCCACCAAGGACGTGATCGGCTGGACGCTGAGCAGCCCCGCCTCCATGCGGATCTTCTACGAGCGGGGAGAGAGCGTGTCCCTGAGGAGTGTCAGTAATAACACTGAAGATTTCAAAGAGGTGGTCAAGCGGCTGGAGGTTAGAGGATACACACACACACACACATGCACAAACACACCAAGACCTTATATGGGTGTAAAGACTGATACACAATAATCCACCACATTTTCATATCAATTTAAAAGGAAATGCCATCAATTGGGGTTCAGTTCACTCATCAAGGGGATGATACTGTAGTTGGTCAATATCAACAAGCGTGATCTTATTGCCAGGCACTGCAATTAAAATAAAACCAGACTCCCTAATACTCTGACTTTAAGTAGTTGACTAAATGGAAGTAGCTTCCCAGACTGTTGGAAGACTCTGTTTTACACCCAGGTATGACCCAATCAACCTCGGCATAGAAACATACACAAACACCCACAATAGAGACGTTCTAAGAAACCAAATCAATGGATCATTTCCCTGACCCTCTCACAGCCTCTCCTACTGGGTGCTGTTTGCTGTCAGTCTGCTAGGGTGACGGTATTGTTGTGTCTACATGCCAAAGCTGCTGTCTCATTACCGGTCTGAGCTCGTGGAGGACGCTTCAGAAACGTCTCTGGACAACAGACTCCTAATTGCACACATACGGGCGCGCACACATACACACACACACACATACACACACACACACACTGAAGTGGCGCTAGCTCTTCCTTAGCTGTTTCCATGGTAACTGGTTAGAAAAAAAAGCTGTTTTCTTATGTAATCATTGATGCTTTTGAATACATCCATTTCCCCAGTCTCTCCCCACCTTCAAATTGTGTGTGTGTGTGTGTGTGTGCGCAATCTTTTTATCTTTATCTTTTTATCCTGTATACATTTAACCTGGCTTGAAAACCGTGGTTAAATCCACCATCCTCTTTGATTTACCCATGCACATGCATACAAACAAATTTGCACACTTATACACACAGACACACAGTTATTTGGAGAGCTCAGGGAGCGCAGTACTTTCATGTTGCATTTTATGCATCTGGCGTTAATCTTCAATCGTTTGGACTACCTCAGTGCCAGAGAGAGGAAGGGAAATGGCCTTGGGGCCACTCGCTTTTTGGAACTTGAGGCCTTTCTCTCTCTTTCTCTCTCTCTCTCTCTCTCTCTCTCTCTCTCTCTTAGTTTCTTTCTTGCTCTCTCTCTCTTAGTTTCTTTCTTGCACTCTCTCCCGCTTCCTCTCCCACGCACACACATTCAAAAACATCAGAGAGCATCATAAGAGTCTCCAAACAGTTCCTACCACACCCTCCAAAAGAGTCTTGTTTTTTTCTTTTTTACCCCAGGTGCCAGTCTGCAGCATGATTTATTCTGGCTTCCTGTGAAGTTTGGCTTCTATAGAGGTTTTGCTAAAGTGGCACCGTGAGAGACACGCCTGCTTTCCTTTCTGTCATCTGTCACGTGTGTGTTTGTGTGTTTGCCCTTAGTGAGGGGTATACCACTTATGCTGAAGCCCTAATTTGTCTTTATTTATAGTCTTAAGGCTCTCAGGGATCACTTTAGCTGAAGAGATGAAGAGAAGGGATTTTCCTATCCCTTTCGAAAGTAAACAGCATACACCCAAAACATTCAGTACATACAGTATGTACACACACCCCATTCTGCAGTTTTTGATTCCATGCACAGATTTTCAAGTTGTGTGTAATTTGCTGACATCTAATACATTTTCAATTGAAATAGGTTGGAACAATCAACTTATAGTTTAATTTTCTCTGAATTAAAAAAAAACCCATATAATCCCAGTTATGATAGCAATATGGTGCTAATGAATGTGATTTCTCTGGATCATTGGACCATGAATTGAAGCGATACTACTTGATAAATACCAGCAGGATATGAAGTTGCCAACTACCAAGCACCAAAATCCCAGTAAAATCTAAATTTGCTCTTGTTTTTTTATTGAATGTTTCACTCGGTACCTGATTCTCTACACAAGATAGCGCTGAAAACTGTTAGGGTGACATATTTGTATGAAAAATGTATGTCATTATGTACTCACCCCCATGTCAGTCGAAACTCCATTGAAGTTTGTAGGACCACCAAACAGAAAAAAGTAAATTTCGGACACTGAATACCAGTACAGTGAGATAAACGGCGTTACACGTGTGGAAAATATAAGCCATTACATTTGTGGAAGATAAATATGATTGCATGAGTTCACCTTTGTTTTTCTCTCTACCTCTCACTCCTTCCATTTCTCCCCTTTCCTACATTCTTTCCCCCAATCTCTTCATTCTCGTTTGCTCCTTTTTTCATCTCCCCTCCCGCCTTTTCGTTCACCCTCTCTATCCTTTCTCCATCTCTGTCTTTCCCCTCCCTCCAGTTCTTGACTAAGGGCTGTGAGACATCGGAGATGACGCTTCGTCGTAACGGCCTCGGTCAGCTGGGCTTCCACGTCAACTATGAGGGCATCGTGGCCGAGGTGACTGGCTGAATATATTGTTTTTTTAGTATTTTAAAGTAACTTGTGTATGTTTTTCTGTAAATATACTGTATCATGGGCCAATTCATTGTGATGGAATGTGCAGTATGTGCTGCGTTAGCCTCAGTTTTACCTGTAAATTTGTTGTTCTTCCCTTTCTACCTTCCTAATTCCAATGCTCCCAGAAGGTTTTTTCTACCAGAAGGTTTTACATGATAGATGTTTTTTTGGAAAGGTAGTCAGGAGATGGGAGTAACAATAGTGGTAAGACACAGGGGAATTTGTCCATATCAAATAATTTTGCCTACAATAATGTGATTTTATTGGGGCGAGTAGGGGGGGGACTATGGATTGGACTCCCTCCCCTCAGCCATCCGTCCGTCACATGATATCTCAGGCTATGCTGGTTGGATTTTGTCAGAATTTGGGAGAATGATGCATCTCACCACTGCATCACGACATTTTCCAAACACTCTGATTGGCTGGGGGGCCCAGAGGGGGACTGCATCGTTCATGGGGGGTGACATATTTACTGTTACCTTGTTTGAAAAAACTTGAAAAGTCACAGTTGGACTGGACTATGGATCTACATGGTTTTTATTTGGCCCAGAAGTTGTAGTAGCTATGTCAAAGCATCTGTAATACAATGAAACACTTGCGCCACTAGGTGGAGCCCTATGGCTACGCCTGGCAGGCGGGACTGCGGCAGGGGAGCCGATTGGTGGAGATCTGCAAGGTCGCCGTAGCGACGCTCACCCATGAGCAGATGATCGACCTGCTGAGGACCTCGGTGACGGTGCGTGTGGCGATCATCCCGCCGCACGACGACGCCACGCCACGCAGGTGGGTGGGAGGGGGGATGGTTGTGTGTCATGTGATTTCTTTTTTCTGTCTTTTTTTTTGTAATTAGTATTTTTTGCGGGTCCAAAAAAACCTCAAAAACCCAGAAAAGAAGCCTTTATAGATTAGAGATTTAGTTAGGGAATTCAAGTCAATAGAATGTGATAAGATGAAAGTTTAATGACCCTGTGGGGAAATTACACAGCCTTTCATAGACCTTTTTAACCCCTGCCAAGTGATGTGGGTCATCGCCATCACACACACACACACACACACAAAACACCCCCCTTACCAAACTAAATCCCTCCCCCTCCACAGGGGCTGTTCGGAGCTCTACCGCATGCCCGTGGTGGAATACAAGGGCAGCGGCGGCGAGGGGGGCTCCTTCGAGTACAAGTTCCCCTTCCGCAGCAACAACAACAAGTGGCAGCGGACGTCCAGCAGCCCGCAGCAGTCGCTGACCGCCTCGCCGCAGCCCCACACGCCCAACAGGGCCGTCAGCCTGGGCAGCTCGGTGGGTAAGACCCTGTCCGCCGAGAGGCTGGAGAGGGGCGCCGTCATCCCACGCAGTGTCAGCAGCGATGGTCGGCCCCTGGATACCAAGAGGTAAGGGAGCCTTGGAGGTTTACTTATGGATAAGTAACATATAGCATTGATAATATATAGTAGAAATGTAAAATTACTTTATATATTAAAGAGGCATTAAGTAATCTATCACTTTTATCGACCTTACACAAAATACAGTAATAATAATACTGCTTTGTCATTTGCTTTTTAGCTGTGACGAGCAGCTAGTGTAAGTCACTCTGTCGGTTGGTTGGTACTGGCCCCATAATTACTGCTCATATAGTCTGCACAGCATGCATTGAAATTGGTTGCTCATGTTTGTGTAACCTCAATTGTTTTATTCTGTTCTTATGTTTATATTCTATTATTGCTGTATCCTACTATGTTTGCTGCTGCAACAACCCAGTTTCCCCATGGGGATCATTAAAGTTTCATCTTAGAGTATTGATTGAAAAGGTTGCAAGATAATTTTGGTGGGATGTGTATTTGGATGAAATGGTATCACTTCTAAAATCTGTGTGAGAGATGCTTTTTCATCTGAAATATTGAATATTTGCAGCCCCTCAGCTTTCTCCAACACTCAAGTGAAACAAAACAGAAAAAATAAAAATCATTGCCGTCATAGTTCACCATTCTCTGCATGCTCGTGTGTCAGGGAGTAGGCAGCCGTTAGGTTTGCAGGGGATTTTGGAGCAGAAACTTTAAGTATTCATGATGTTTCTTTTCATGCAGACTGTGTGAGAACTGTAGGCACAAAGTAGCGATCAATGGAATTTCCTCTGAAGGAACAACTTCGAACTTTTTTTGTTTCTACAATGCTTTGCTTTGTTTATCTCATCTGCGTTTAGTTCCTCCATTTCCATCTGCTCGCAAATTCTTACCAGTTTCCGTGTGTGTGTGTGTGTGTGTGTGTGTGTGTGTGTGTGTGTGTACACCAGGATGTCCCCAGGCAGTGAGAGCTATAGCCTGGCCTCCTCCCTGGCGTTGGGTCGCTCCCCTCACAACCGCAGCTCTCCCAGCAACCTGTCCTGCTCCAGCGACACCTCCGCAGGCTCCGCCCACTGGAGACAGAAGTCCATGCCCGAACAGTAAGGAAGAGGAGAGGATAGGAACTGTGTGTGTTTGTGTGTGTGTGCAGCTGGGCTTCATTTAAGTATTTTCATGCAAATTATGATGTATTGCATTAGAAAAGCTGAATGGAAACAGCAAATTTGTTGCATAAAAAATGCAGGAGGTTTGCTGTCAAATATCGGCCCATATATAAGGCGCCCATTGTGGTTTTATGGTCATTAGTTGGAAATGCATTTGTTAAATAAATAATGGCGAGTGGCTGTTTATCTGTAAAATCTCTGTCCAGCAAGTCATCCCAGTAATGTAATCACTGTTGCTCCCAACAGGCCGCATCATAGTTGTATAGTCGTGGGTTGATGCACTGGAATGTTGCTAAGTACATTACTCTGTTTTCATGTTCACACAGCATGAAATATGGCCATCATTAGCTGACACCAAAGAACAATAACAACTTGCCCAACACCAATCAGTTCTTGACAGACTCTTTCCATTTGTCTGGTCGTTTGTTTTCTCTTGTTCCTCTGGAAGCCAATTTATTTGCTTCAACCCAGCTGATGGAAACACCCCAAATTTGCATTGAAGTTTTTGCGACATTTCAAAAAATTCACCTGACAGTTAAATGGAAACATAGATAGTGTGTGCCAAAGGGTGTTTGTGTGTCTAAAGTGTGGTAGAGGAAAGGGGATAGTGTGTGGTGTGTGTGTCTGCATGTGTACACACTTATGAGAACTTCTTTATAATGACTCCCACCCAGTACAGCCTGTGGAAAAATGTATTGTGTTCCAAACAAACTCTGTTATTCTGTTATTTCTAACTCTGGATTCTTAATCAATGGTAAACACATGTTGAGCTGATGCAAAAACAGAACCGCTTTGATTGTGTGTGTGTGTGTGTGTGTGTGTGTGTGTGTGTGTGTGTGTGTGTGTGTGTGTGTGTGTGTGTGTGTGTGTGTGTGCAGATTTGCAGGCAGCCGCCACTCTCCCATGTCCTCGGAGAGACAGGTGGTTGGAGAAGGCGGGTCAAGCGGCAAGTCCACTCCCAATTGGTCGAGAATGGAGGAAGGGGGCGGAGTCGAACGAGGGTCAACAGGTGAATATAGGCCATTGTGAACATGTTTTATAATTGTGTATATATATCAAATAACATATAGTGGAGAGATTCAAGGAGGATGGTAATTGCATTTGGAGGCATTGTGGGTAAATACAGTAAACTGATGGGTGTTCTGCAGTGTAACTGTTACTGTGTGTGTAGTCCTGCCTGTTTCATACACATCAATCTGTGGTTCTTTGAGCCTTGAAACTGTGTGTGTGTGTTTATGAGGGAGGGGAGTTCACTCCTACACACTGCACAGAGAGGGAGGGAGAGACGGAGCAGGGAAGAAATACCTTTTCATCCATATTGCTGAGTGTTTTGAGAAGACAGGTATTCGGGAAGTGTGTGTGTGAGAGAGAGAGAGAAAGAGAGTGTGTGTTTGTGCCTCCTCTCTGCCAGTGACAGTTGTTTACGGCAGCTCCTTCCGGTGCTGAGCTGCTGGGCTCTTGACAGCAGCCACACTGACTCTGAGCAGCACTGCTCTTCCTCCTCCCTCCTCCCTCCTCCTCCTCCTCCTCCTCCTCCTCAACTAGCTGTGCAGTGCACTGCCTCACGAGGAAGGTCTTAATATGTTTCTGCAAACAGACAAAAAGGTTGAGAGAGAATAAGGCAAACACAGAAAAGGAGAAAAGAGGGTGATTCACAGAGAGAAAAGCAAGGCGCTCGAGAGGTGAAGCCAATTAAAGAAAACGGTGGATTCTCTTCTCTGTTCTGTTCCTCCTCCCCCTCTCACTCTTCCCTCTCCTTCCGCTTCTCCAAGGTTTAATTCAGAAAACGAGAAAGAGGAGAAATGCCTTTCTTTCCTGCCGGTGCGGTTGTGTAACCGACTCTTTGTGCGCCTTTCCTTCCCTTCCTCCCTCCAGCCCGTTCCTCACGCCTCAAGGTCGGAGAATATCATGACTCAACACCCCCCGCCCCTCCCCTCCCCTCCTGTTTGTCTCATCTCATTCACCTTTTTATTCTCTTGCACATTTCCTTTCATTTACGCGACACTATTCTCCCATGCGCTGGTGTGTGGAGCTGTTGTGTTTTTTTTGTCTTTGGTTTTTTTTCCCAGCTCGGTCTCCAAAAGCCACGGAGACTTACACGCTCCTCTGCCGCTCCTCTCGTTCCCAGCAGGATGTTGCTTTGGTTTATTGTTGTCCAGCCTGCTTTCAGCCGTGTCTTCAACCTGTTCTGGACCGCCGCAATCACAGGGAGAAGGCCTTAGCCGCTCATTTCGTGGTCGTCCAAAGCACTCAAGACTTGATGGTCAGGGTGGAACGATGCAAGCCGGGCCAGCTCCGGCTTTAAGTCAGCCAAGTGTCCGGCCCTAAGCAGGGCCAGTCTGCCGTCTCTGTGGTTTAGGGCTCTGTCTCTCTGTCTCTCTCTCGCTCTCTCTCTCTCCCCTATTTTTACCCCTTGACCCCTTAGTCTCTGACAATGATGATGTGGCCATCCTTCATCCAGAAATAACACGAGTCACGCAGAGGGCAGCCCGCTCTTTCTCTCCCTCTTCGCTCTTTTCCTCTCAGTCTCTGTCGCACACAAGCGGGCAGGACAGCAGACAGTGTCCAGGCCTTAACTTAGCCTGTCTCTACATGGTTTTGGTCTAAAAGGATTTGGACTGCAGGACAGGGACAATATGGTGAAGAGGGAAGTATGCATGTTGTGTCCAACATCGGGCACATCCTTCCCCGCTCGCTTCTTTTCCTTGTGTGTATCATGAAATGTGGCAGGCCGGTGGTTCATTTATGTTGGGTGGTGGGATGCAGAGAATGGCTAGTTGACATGACTTTACTACAATTGCATAACAACATTCTGCTAGGTAGATTGTTTTTTTTTACAGCCGAAAAAACACCAAACAGTGGACACATAAAATGCAAATTCCACTTGAGGCCACTTGAGGCTTCCATGAGTATTAGTCAAATTGGAAAGATTTAATTTAATCAAATCAGTTGAAGCATTAAGCATAAGCCTGAATTTCTCATATTCTCATGTGCTTAAAAGTTTTGGGATTTTGCGAGTATCCCTGATTGGAAAGTGAGATATTTCAGAAATGTTTTGAATCCTTTGAAGTAAAGGAAAAGTTGAAGAATAACATGTCATGAAATATCAGGATATACATACCACCAGCATGCAACCACAGACAGAGTTGTGTGCCACCAAATCATCATATTGCCTATTAGTATAGATCACTTTCATACACACAGACGCATATCTATAACAAAATGAAATATCACACTCACAATCATGCATAGACACATAGCAATGCATAAGCACACACATACTGTACATGCAGGCATAGGCACACAAATTTGAACGCGCACACGCATACACACATGCACATGCACACCTTCACACAGCCACACACACACACACACACACACACAAACCACCCTAATTAGTGCAGAAAGCCCAGTGGGTGTGTGTGTATACAGAGAGGAGGATGCAGAGTAATGAAGCCATGCTAAGTGAAATATGGTGGGATTTTCTCCACTACATTACTGCATTCACCTCAGGCAGATGTTATGACACCTCTTTTTGCCATCTCTCTCTCTCTCTCTCTCTCTCTCTCTCTCTCTCTCTCTCTCCCTCCCTCTCATACCTCTCCCATGATGCTCTGGTCATTAACTGCCTGCTCTGTCTGCTGTGCTGTATGTCTTGTTGCATAACATCTAGACAATTACACAACAGTCGCATTTCTACCCTGAGTTTTGATTCAGACACACACGCACACACACACACAAACACTTTCTCTCACGCGGCACAGCTTGCCCAGAACAAACCGAGCCAGCAGGGACCGTCTGGGGACAAATTTCCGTTTGATGCGCGTTGTTTTTGATGACAAGTGATCTGGGTTTTTGTTCACGGACTCGACAGAGGCAGAATGAAAACGATGTCAGAGTTGTCAGCCTCCTTAGAAGCATGACTACTGTAGTAGCAAAACACACACAAATGAGCAGAGTGGGGAACAACTCCTTTGTTAAATATTGTAATATTGTCTGTTTGTACCTCAGGGTTTGTGTGTGTGTTTGTCACCAACCCGAGTCGTCTGTATTTGTGTTTGTTTCAGAAGCCCCAGTCTCCAAGTCTGGCGCAGGCTACTCTGGAGCTCCCCGCATCCAGAGGCAGGAGCAGGTCATCCACCTGTCCCCCAAGAAGGGCAGCCAGGTCAGGCTTTACACCCCCTTACAGCCCGCCTATTTCTACCACTGGGTTCCACCAGACTCCAGAGACAAAGTTCTAAGTAATCTGCAGTTGCATTTGGGCACCCCGTGTTTCGTCACTTACCACTTACCTAACAGCCATCGCTGTTACTTTTTTATTACCTCCGCCAACGGAGTTGGACGGGGGTTATGTTTTCGCCCCATTCCGTCTGTTTGTCTGCTAGCAGGATAACTCCAAAAGTTATGAACAGATTTGCATGAAACTGGAAAGTTTGGTCATTGGGCATGGAAGAACTGATTAACTATTCACACCAATTGGCCACGGGGGCGTGACAGTGGCCGCGGCTTCTCATAAAAAGGCATATATCTTCTGTACGGATTGACGTAACACCATGAAACTTTGTGGCCTATCAGCAGACAGAGGAAGACAGAGGAATGGAGGCAAACCCTCCATTATTGGCCCAGTATTATTGGCCCAGTGAAAATCCAACATGTGGAACTGGCATATCTTGACAATTGCATAACATCGGTGGAGGTATGCGCTCTACTGAATGCTATCCAGTTGATGGATTTTTTTCCCTCTGAAACTTAGTGACCTATATGATCCAAGGAATGTTGGCAAGGCCTTCCTTGTAAAAATCTGTTTATATGGTACCCATAATTGATTTTTATTAGTTTTTCATATACCCTCTGGCCATCTAATTTGGCAAATGTGATTGTTTTTTTGTACTTTTTTTTGTTGCACTATACTGTGTTCAGGCCCTGGTCTAGTAACCCCAAGTTAAAGGAATACACACAGTTTTTGGCAATTAAGCTCCTTGATCAACTTACTGTTGTGTGATGAGGTTGGTAGCAGTTTCATTTATGTAGTTTACCATGATGTATTGTAATGATTTAACACAATGTATGTAGCATCCTAGTACACTAAATACAACAATACAAAACACATAGGTAAAATAGCTGCCAATCCTCTCACTCATATACTGTGGAGCCTATTTGCCAAAAAGTCAGTGTTTTTCCCTCAGGTCTAACTCCTCCCTCTCTCCTCTTCTCTCTGTCTGCGGTGGCAGTCGGATGGGCCTTACTCCGGTCACTCCAGCAGTAACACTTTATCCAGCACGGCCTCCAGCGGGGGCCACAGCGACAGCGACAAGTGGTACGAGCTGGGCGCCGGCGGCGGCTCCAGCGGAGACCAGGGCGAAGCGGAGCCCAACGGTCTGGGAGGAGGGGGCTACCTGCAGGGGGCCTCGGCCGACAGCGGCATCGACACCAGCTCTTACGGAGCTTCTCACCACGCCCACCCCCACTCCCACCACGGCAGCTCCAGCTCCCTGCTGGCGCCCAGTGGAGGCAGGGAGAGCAGGGAGCGGGTGTCGTCCCCCTGGCACAGCCCCACCGAGGGAGGCCGCAGGATGCTGGAGAGGTCACCCGCCGCTGCCGAGTCCCCGGGACCTCCGGGGGAAAGGAGCCTGGACAGCACGGGACGGAGCCCACCTACTCACCTCCTGGTTAGGGACAGCAGCACCTACAGTCTGAGTGATGCCGGATCACACTCCAGGTCTGTCTGTATGGCCTTGTTTGTATGCATGTGTGTGTGTATGCATTTGTGCTGATATCGAAGTATTATGTGTGTGTGACAGAGAGAAAATGAGTGTTTTTGAATGGGCTTTGGCTGCTGCATGTGTAGCTTCGCTGTATGTCATTTTCTTACTGCTTTCTGCCATTGTTGTTGTTTCTGTGACTGCCCTGCTCTGTGGCCACTAGCCTCACCTTGATACTGTAGCCACAACCACCTCGCCTCTAGCCTCGCCCACAGCTAATGGTAAACATCTACAACATCACTGAAAAGCCAATTCCATGCAAACAGGGGATTTAGACATGTACACACAGACTGATAATGTACAGTATTATCCTTTGTATTGTTATTTTAATGTCAAAACAGCTTCAACAAATCTCTATTCTCCAAATCTGACCTCATCCACTTCGTCATGCATCAACCCAGTTTTTGCGTGGCGTCTCCAACATGTTTCCAAATCCCATTATTCAACCCAGAATTTCTTTGGCCAAGAGAAACATATGACAGGCCACCTCCCTGTCAACAAGGCTTTCCTGGAAACCAGCCACAGGAGAACTAATCTTTACTCCCCCTTATCTTTCCACATTATGCTTTTCCCGGTCTTTTCAGGAAATGTGGAACACGTGTCCAACTTTTCATAGCTGAGTGGGTGTCTGGAGCCCTAGTCCTCCCCCCTGTTTCAGCGAGTCTCACCTCATCCCTTCAGATAGATACAGTCCAAGACCTGGACATCAAGTCTGTCAGACATTAAAGCTATATTTGTGTTCTGTCAGAGACGTGGTGGGGGCAAGTTCATCTAGGCCACAATTCCCTTCCACCCTGGAAATCTTGTTTTCCTCCAGTCTGCACAGTTCATCAAAAAGTCTGCTAGGATAAAATGTCTGTTTGTAAATCTATGTACTTTTTTATCTCTCCACAATAATGGACTGGTTATTTGACTAACATCTGACCATTGCCTTTAACAAAACCAGTGTCCAAATTTTACCTTAACTTTTATACACATCATAGTAAATGTGAATTTTAGGACAATGCCTTGCAGTCTGATTCTGTGTTTTCTAAACTATGGGTTGGGATTGGTTGATGGCCAATTTCTGGTGGGTCCACACATGACATGAACATTACATTAGTATGTTTTATATTAATCCTGGGCCCAAGACCAAAGCTAATTTCTTAAGGGGATGAAAAACTCTAAACAATGTAAAGGTCAGGGCCCCAAAAAATTGTTTCTATCACTGATTTAACTTTGCATTACGTCCGCGGAGGAACATATTTTGCCTTAAAATGGTTTCAGACGTCTCATCATTACCACCAGGATTAACCCCTCACATCCTCTTCCCCCCTCTCCTCCCTCCATCTCCTCCGTCCCTCAGCTCCAGGCACTCGGGCCACAGCTCCCCCAGAGAGGAGTCCTCCTCCTCCTCAGCCACCTCCCCTTCCTCCCAGTCTTCGGTGTCCCCCGGGCCCAAGAGCTTCTACCCGCGCCAGGGAGCTCAGTCCAAGTACCTGATTGGCTGGAGGAAGCCCGGCTCCACCATCAACTCTGTGGACTTTGGAGACACACGCAAGTAAGTCTGGAGGAGAAGAAAACTAGGAAAGAATGCAAAAGGTCTTTTATTATAATCTCAAGTCCAACAGTCTCTAGTCTATTTTTTCTGTCTTCTTGGCTTCTCTAACCGCAGCACTATCTACCTCTCTGTTGTCTTTTTAGAGAACATAATAAGCATACTACTTGATTACCCTCTTGTGGCAAAAGAGAATATTACACTGAATAACAGTGATGCAGTAGCAGTATGCAATATCCCAATGAAAGGCACTGCTGTTTAAGCTGAATGGCTCCAGTTCTTTCATTCAGCCATCAGTTCCCATGTCAAAAGTCTCTCTGTAGAATGTAGTGACAACATGTAGGTAGTGCTCATTCATCACAGGGCTGTGGTTAGCTAACTTCAGGCTGGGTGTGTGTGTGTGCGTGTGTGTTTGTTAGGAAGTCTCCAGGAGAGAGTGGAGTGGAGGGTGTTCCAACCCCAGCGGCCAGGCCCTCTCTACGGGACATGCACTCCCCCCAGCCCCATGCCAAGTCCACCATGGAGGAGGACATGAAGAGGCACAATGCCCCCGACAGCCCCCCACCACCACGCAGACACAAGGACAAGGTACTGCTGCTAACATGCTTGTGAATCTTAATACTGAAACTGCCTCTTATTAGAGACATTAATAGGGAAATGTCACCCTAAAACGAAATAAACACAATGACATGGAAATGCTGCTACCTAGGCTTCTACATCGCTTGTGTTCTTGAGTCTTACTGATGAGAAAAAGTGATTACTGACAGGTTGCCATCATTGGGATAGTTGCATCAATTCTCAATCGGGTCATCACTGATACCCCTCTTTGATAGGAGTTCCCACTTGATAACCACAATAAGATTACTACTCTCACCCACCTCTTCTTCCAAGTCAGGTTTCTATGGGTGTCACTTGGTTCACCTTAGCCTAAGTAAGTCCAAATTTGATCTTGTAGTTTTTCTCATTATATTGGAGAGCAATGATCCAGCAAAAATGGCCAGAAATCTGTTCTTCAGTGTTACCTCTAAGCTGTGTACTTGTGCAAGATACTGTAGTTTGGTGATCTAGTTCTAATAATTTATCATATCTTGTCAGTCATCAGCCATTGCTCCACTTTGTCCCCAGAAATGTGGTCAATATAAGTGGGTTTTGAAGTTTTGGTAGGAAATGATATTAGGTGCAGAGACTTTGCCATACCTAGGCAAATTCACATCCCAGGTTTCTACACAGTGCTCACCCAAATAGCACAAGGGATAGTTACATCCGATCCTGTGTACTGATAAATGACAATATGACAATAACACTCATCCCTCATCAACTCTCTTCTCCCATTCGTCCGCCTGCCCCCCCTCCCAGTCATCTCTGGGAGGCCAGCCTCCCAGCCGCCGCCGCTCGCTGCATCGCACCCTGTCGGACGAGAGCATCTACCGCGGCCAGCGGCTCCCTCCCCTGAGCGACTCGGTGGCCGAACCGGCGCTCGGCTCCGACGTTCTCTTCAGCTGCTCCACCGTGCCGCGCTCGCCCACCACCCGCGGCGTGCCCCTCCGGCGGCCCTCCTACAAGCTGGGTGTCAAGTTGCACGGTAAGAGGGTGGAGGGTGGGAGAGGGGTGTAGGTATTTTATTGTAGAACTGTATTCCACAGCTGGGCTCCGTTCACTTTACTTTCAGTCACTTGAAAATGTAAATAGAGTGTATAGCATCCAATTACAATTGTTTCCTAATAGGTTGGAGACAACAACTTAGTCATGGTTAAAAGTGTAGGACATGGTTTACACATCCAGGCTAAGACATCTGGCTTATGGTTGATGATAACACTCTCAGTGACTGCCTTACTGAGAGAATCGAACTGGAGGTGTCTGCTTGCATGAACATGTGTGTGTATGGGTGTGTGTGACAGATCTGCTGCTGCTTGAAGCCATGGCTGTGTATCTGCTGCCCCCTTTTGATTGAAAATATGTTTGAGTAGATAAAATAGGAAATCAGTGTCTTTTGAACTAAAAGCTGAAGGAGTATGTGAGTATAGAAATCTAGTATTTAATAGGAAATGTGTGTCTTCATGTCAATATGTTCACTGATGGGGGCGTGGGCTCATGGAAATAGTATGTACATTTTCCCTTTATGGAACTCTCTAAATCGCCATTCTGTCTGTTTCTAGGCGACCTGTCTGCGTCTGATACGTCATTGGTGGAGCTGGTGGAGCGTCACCGCGGACCCCTCCCTCAGGAGCTTATGCCCCTCCCACCTGCAGAAAGGGACAGCCCCCTGGACTGGACACACCTGGTGGATGTGGCCAACACCTTTGAGAGTGAGAGAAACACACACACACACACACAGCCACACTTAAATACACTCACCCACAGTTCTTTCCTTCTAAGTGCTTTGTCACCTTTGACCTTTCTTTGATCTTGCAAGAACACACACATATTTGTATCAGTATACATGTGGGGTCATTTCACTAAGATTGTAATGCCATAAACCTTAAATGCCCAGCTTTAACCCGAGCCCTAAAAAGCCCTTCTAACATGCACACACACATAAACAAAGATCTCTTGTTCAATGTACTGTCACTTTTTCCATTTTAGTTTTAAATTGTTTTCACCTCTGTCTTTTTCTCTCTCTATTCAGTCCAGAGAGGCTTCGTATTTGGGGATTCAAACCACCGAAGCAGCGGTGCCTCCAGTCCCCAGCAGCCCCACATAGAGCTGCAGCCTGCTCCACCGTCCAGACCCTCATCTAGGTAACACACACACACACACATACAGAAACAATTGAAAAAATGGGACAAAAGCTGAGGTAGAAATATGAGAGAGAAAAGAGAGGCTTACTGTTTTCCTTTTTAAAGGAAAATATGTAGTTTACTACCCAGACAATACAGCTACAAGTAGTTTACTACTGATAAAAAAAACAAAGATTTGAAGTGAATTTAATCAAACTATCACTGTGTAGCTCCTGTCTAGCTCAGTGGGTCGAGCATGACACTAACCCTACCAGGGATAGGGCTTTTATTCCCACTGGGGGGTCACACATCATAAAGTTACATATAGTGAACCACTCCCTAACACTGACGGCTACTAATGGTCTTCATCTGTTTCCTTTGCCCAGTGAGGGTCACATAGGGCTGGAGAGGAAGGTCACTAAGCTGGAAGCTATGGTAAAGATGCTCCAGGAGGATCTGAAGAAGGTGGGAGACGCACACAACACACAAACATACACACAGAAACACACATTCACAGTCATATACATACACACACATAAATACTGTACATGCATAGAGCTCCAGGCGATTTTCCTTTTGGTGTATCAAAATGTTTTGTCTCTGTAAATGCCACCTCCACTCCGTGCTTTGCTAAAGAATTATTTTCTGCATCCTCTTTTCTGTTCAGGTGCCAGTAGGGATGAAAACTGAAAGGCCTGGGTTGATTTGCATACAGTGGATAAGTGGGAAGCGGGGGGCGTAAGCTGTATAAAAAATTTTTAAAAAAAAACCCAGCCCAAATTGTTTTGTGTTCCTTAGAAAATATAAAGTCAGCAGTTTAGTGCCACTGCTGTTGTTCTAGTTCTGCTCTGCTGCTTATTGTTGTCAGCTGCTGACTCAGGCTTTGCTGCAATCACTCCAGCTATTATTTTTACTCCGCATCACCTGGAAGGATAGCGCAGGTGTAATTTTGCTTCTAGCTTATTGCCAACATGGGTTTGCACTAATGAACACTAAACTAAACACTAATGATTTTCCCCATACACACATTACACTCCTTGTCTCCACTCTGTGTGGTTTCCACACTCCGGTTACACCCATTGTGTTCCCGACAGCTTCAAAAAACAACTTGCCGAGACACGCGGCTTGTTTGAGATGTGTCGTTTGTTGCAAAGCAAAAGCGGAAAATTAATGTATCAATCAAACACACAGGTGTTTGTTCTGCCTACTCTCAGCCAACAGGAATACACTCAATATCCTTTTCATTAGGTACACCTAGCTAGCAGGTGTAGGTCTAGCTTCCAGAGTTCTTCATCATCTTGCTCATGGCTGATAGGAGTGGAAGCCCACATGGCCTTCTGCCGCTGTAGCCCATCCACTTCAAGGTTGTAAATTCTGAGATGCCCTTCTGCACAGCACTGTTGTACTAAGCTGTTATTTGCAAACTTGCGTCCCGCCTGTTGGCTTGAACAAGTCTAGCTATTATCCTCTGACCTCTCTCATCAACAAGGAGTTTTCACCCACAGGGCTGCCGCTGACTGGTGGTTGGAGGTCGGCTTCTGAAATGCTGGAGCCTGTGTGTCTGGCACCAACAATCATATGAAAGTTGCTTAAAATGTGTCTTGCCAATTCTAACATTTAGTTGTACAGTAACTGAACCTCTCGACCCTGTCTGCATGCTTTATACTCAAGCTCTATTTATATGTGACTCACTGTTTACCTAATGAAGTGGATATCGAGCGTAACACATGCTAACATCGTCCTTAAAGAGCAATGATGAACAACACTCATCCCACTTTTCCTCGCAATAATGCCATGGATAGGACATGGATTACATTTCTGAAGCCAGCCGTGTGTCTCTGAGTTGTTTCTGTTGTATATGGTTTATTTTCTGAACGCACTATTCAACCTTTTTTCATCTTCCGCAGGAGCGAGAAGAGAAGGTGCGGCTCCAGGCGCAGATCAAGAGGCTGTGGGAGGACAACCAGAGACTGCAGGAGGAGTCCCAGACCTCCGCCGCCAAGCTCAAGAAGTTCACCGAGTGGGTCTTCAACACCATCGACATGAACTGACTCGCACACGCACGCAGCCACGCACGCACCCACGCACGCACAAACACAAATGTACACATCAGCACACACAAGTCTGGACGCAGGAGGAGGAGGGGGACCTACACTAAGAAGAAAATTGTGCGCATGAAAAGCGAGGATTTGTTCCCAATTTTGCTTGGCGAAATATCGCCGAGCTGCCGGACTCGAGTGACTAGACCCGGGACTCTCCATCCATCTTCCACTGGCTCAAACCGACGGGCTTGTTCTTATCCTCCAGCCCGTCTCCTCGGTCCCTCTGCGAAACTACTCAGGATGAGACTCCAGAAAAAAAGGGATGTCGTTTATCAGATAATGAAGGACTGACCTCTGCTCTCCTACCGGGCCAAAACACGATTGCCAAATTGACCTTTCTCTCTCATCTCACTGCGCCGAAACATTATCACCAAATTTCCCCCCTCCTCCTCCTCCTCTCTCTGGAGACGTACGATCTTTGTTCCAGAGATGAGCGCAAAGATCTCCCTCCCATTTCCTCTCAGCGGATGCACTTCTCTTTTTAGGATGACCTAGATTTCTGGCCTCTTTAAGTTGCCTCATTGTTCCTTTTTTTTTTTTTTTTGCGAATTCCGCCCCGCCTCTCTTAACGGCGACTGGGATTTAATCTATTGTGCCGAATCGAACCTGCCATAGCGGAGGATGGCGGTGGAATCCAAATGATTTCAAGAAGAGGTTTCTGAAACACTGCCACAGAAAGTCAGACAGGTACGCAGCAACTAGATGTTGTAACACGCACACATTCATTTATTTCCAAAAAACCACAGGACACAGGAGGGATTTTCATTTCCCATACATGCTAATGGGGAGTGAAGAAGAAGCTGAGGACCTTCCTGTATTTCCTCTCCTCTAAACTGGTGTCCCCAGCACCAACCAAGCAGCTTTCTGACCTATAAAGGGATTGCTGTGGCTGTTTCTCCACCAGCCGCCGACACGGAGGCAGATGGATCCGCCTCCGCACACGAGGAAGATCTGGGTTTTTGTACAGTGTTCGTTCGTCGTTCTCCTCCCCCATCAACCCAGATCCGGATTACCAGTTCCCGTCTGTCCCAAGCAGCACAAACGCAACACCTGACAGAGGAGTATATTAAAAAAAAGCCATCGGCAGCGGTGCCACACAACAAAGACTGAAATCCAGAGTGCTTTGGTTCATCCCAATTGTACATGTCTTAAAAGCAATAGGAAGAAGTAACGACTCCCGTCTCCCTCTCCGAAAAAAAAAAAGGGAGAGTTTGCTCTGTGGTTCGACATGGGGGGGAAAAGACAAAGACGTTTTTCAACCGTGCTTAAACTTAACACAGTCGTCCTCCACCGCACAAGAGCCCACTGTCCTCTCCTCTAAAGCACATGAACATCTCCAGGCTTTGGCAGGACAGGAGGAAAGAGGGGACTCCGCTCATCATCCCACTATCTCAAGGAATGCCGAGAGCCAACTGATAATAAATGACAGAGACATTTTTGGGAGGGACAGGGCGGGGGGCGGAGGGGGGGTTGGGTGGACTTTTTTTTCCAGATTAATTTATTTCCTTGTATTATAATTCCAATAAATAAGTTGTTCTATTCGTACAGTGCAACTGACATCAGTGTTTAGTTTATCTAGAAAGGGTCACTTGCTATATTATTTAAATGGCTTTCTTTCTTCATTCTGGCTCAAGCCTGACTATATGGTTTTTAATTCTGTATTATCTTGTGTTTCGTGGTGCCCAAAGCCTGCTGTTGTGTTGCTTTCAGTGCCCTCTAGTGGTGACAAGTGGAAATGTCATGCTTCTTTAATGTGCCGCCACTCTTGTATTTTTCCAATGCCTCTTTAACAATCAGTCAGACACCGACCGGGAGGCCAGACTCCAGGAGAGAAAAGGAAGAAAGTCAGACGCCAGCTTTGTGAGACAATCTTAGGAGGTTTTTTTTTATAAGGGAGCAGACCATAGGGGAGAGTGTGTGTGTGTGTGTGTGTGTGTGTGTGTGTGTGTGTGTGTGTGTGTGTGTGTGTGTGTGTGTGTTGTATGTGCATGAATCACAACATCCCAGGTTTTCCAAACCTCGGGGTCGGGCGTCTTAGTTGAGAAAAATGAGGTTCCTGTAAAAACTTCCTCATCCAACTCCAATGACTTCGATATTTGGTTTGATGTGTGTGTGTTGTCTTTGTGTGAACGCGCATCAGTCTATCCAGTCGTGCCTACAGTCACTTATCACGGCCACTTATTGCAGGGCAGAGCAGGGACGTGCCTTTGAAACAGCACCTGGGAAACAGATGAAAGGAACAGGCCCTTCTTTAAGCTGAAGAAACACTTGGTAATGCACACCAACACACTCACCTACACACACGGTTTTTAATCAAGTTCACACTGCACTCCCACAGCTGTAGACTCTGCCTCACGAAATGTTTGTCCATGGAAGCCGCAGCTAGGCTTCTGTGTTATGAAGAGCCATCTGCCTTTCCCCCCCGGTTCAGATGAACATTTTCACTAAACCCAAACAGGGCTAGGCAGCCTCCAGATACAGGGAAGAGTGTATGTAATTGTATCTGTGTATGTGTGAGTGTGTGTGTGTACACGCACCTTTGCCTTCAGGTACATGCAGAATATTTTCCAGACCAGCTGGCCCCTATAAAAGCGTATTGAAAAAACAAGTTCCCCCAAATCACAAAGCTCCACACAAGCACAAAGCTATTTCTCAGCCCAGGTGCCTGACACTGCAGCGGGCTTAATTCAGGTCACCAGGTTCAGCATGTAAATTGAAACTGCAGTTCACGATAATAAGCCTTTATTCCCTATCTCGTACCATCAAAGGGCTGTAAGAAGCCTTTGATGGCGAAACATTTCCCGTTTTTTGATTTTTAAAAAAGTAAATCCACTTCTCGAATTGACGGCGATTAAAAACGACTTTTACACCGAGCCCCGCAGCACAGCACAGCGATCATATCAGGGAACGAAAGCACAGCGAGGGCACCCGGTCCGAATGTAAAAAAAAAAAAGAAGTCTAAAGAAATGTGATGTTTACTCTAACTGACCTTTTCATTCTGCTCTGCGATGTTTGCAGAGAGATGAGTGGACTCTTTAAAAAAATAAGGCTTTGAAGTCTTGGTTCTGTTTTAAGAATCTCCTGTAGTCAGTCTGTATGGATGGCAACTGCATCTATAGACAGTCAACAGCAGAGGTATTGGCTTGGTGAAGTGAGCTGGTTGTTTTAACAAAGTAGGCCAGTAATACTCAGAAGCTATACAGTCTGCTCTTTTGCCTCATATTCATCTCTTGATGTGAAATCCACATTACACTAAAGATGAGCCAACGGCAAAAAATGACTAACTTCAGCTCACTGTCCCAATACAAACACTTTTGACTGAAAATGTTATGCTATACACACTGGTTTCCTATCAAAGGTCCATAGCTATGATGAAAAAGAAATGATAGATAATGGTTGGTATTTCATCGTAGATGGAAAGTGCTATAGTTTTTGTATTTCTTATGAAGTATGGCCAAATTACAACCTTTCTAAAGTGCAGATGTTTTTGCTCACATCTTTAAAAGTGTGCATCAAGTTGGATGTTAGATACTGTATAGTTGTCAACCTTAACACACACACACACACACACATGGACACACGGACTCATCTTCACACCAGGCCAGTTCCTCCGATGTGAATGCTCAGTCATTTTACGGTGCATCTTCTTTTGTGTTTCTTCTCCTTCACCTTCATTTTTTTTTTTTTTGTTGTTGCTTTTGTGCTTTTCAGAAGGACGGATATGGGAAATGTGAATGTTCGGATGTTCCATTTTTGTAATATGTTCAATAATGTTTGATTTTTTTTTTTTTTAAAAGAACCTTTGCACAATGTTTTGTATAAAGGATTGTGTTTGCAGGTTTTGGATAAGAAGTATGAATAGATCCATTCCTGTGCAATTTTGTCTAATTTGTACCTTGTTGCTCTGTAGTTTTCCTGCCGATGTTGTTCTTAACAGAGTGATTTTTACAGAGGGAAAGCGTTCGGACCTTGTTCATTCTAAAAATCCAGCCCTTCTTTTCCGAAGGCATCGCCGACCCGACAAGAGCGGACCGGAGACTGTGTAGGGATACTTGCTTTCAGTCAGCCGGTCTTGTCGGGTCAGCGTTTGCACGAGGAGAGAGGGATTTCACAAAGCTCCGAGTCGAGGCGAACATGTGATCCGCTCCGATCGGAGAGACAACGCACACATTTTAAAGAGGGCGACGAGTTTTGCGAAAAATACAAAATACTGTTTACATCCCGCATTCATTTCCTTTGTAAAGTGTAAAGGTATATGAAAAAGACATTTGCAGTGATCACAGTATTGGAAGTTTCTGAAATAAATAAATGCTGTATCGATGTGTGGTGCGCTCGCCTTTTCTGTTGAGGTGGAGTCGACCTCCGGTTCGCTTTGAGGTGTGTGTGTGTGTGCGCCTGAATATATGCATTCGCCTTTTTATCCAGTTTTTGTCTTGATCTGCTGCCGTCTCTCTTTCGCTCGGATGATGCAAGCAGACGTTTTCGCACTTTCTCATTCCCTCGTAAAGACAGCTCAGTTTCAGCTAAAGGGAAGCGGTTTGGCTCTGCTCACACCGGCGGAGCTATAATTGTATCTTGCAGTGAGTAACAGGAGAGGGTTGAGGACTGGGATTTGCCCCAGGCTGCCATTGTTCCCCTATCAGACCCTGATTCACCTGATTGCACTTTAACTGTTCTCACAGTGGAAGCCGGCGTTTTCCTCTGTACTCATTCAGCGGCGGCTGGTGTGTGGGCCGCCGCCGCTAAAGGAAATGTGAAAATGAAAGCTGCATTATAAGTCAGCTCTTTTATTTGTTTCTCTTGAGAACATAAACAGAATACAGCCATTCTGCCCCAAATCTGAATTGAGGCAAAAACAGCTTTTGTGCTGGAACTAAACATCAATGGATGAAGAACTCTAACCTGAAACGCCTCCATCCGCCGCTGCAACAAAAGATGCTTCAACAGGTTTTGTGTGTGTTTTTAGTTGCATTCAATGTGATTTCTGGAGGCAGCCTGGTTATGACGGAACTGACAAGGAAATAAAGCAGACATACATAAGCAATATATGTACTGAACCAGCATTAAATAAAAAAGCAGGATTTCAGCATACTGTATACGCATTACCACTGAGTTCTTGGAGCATAAGGCCTGGTAGCCACAAAGCAACATAATTGCTTCTCCATTTTGGGGGGAAATGGGAACAGCATTCCCTTTGATGGGTCCAAACAATAACATGCATCACTTCTATTTTGGAGGGAAAAACAGGCTTCAATTGGGTTTGGTACCATACTTTAGCTTAAGTCAGTCTTTTTATTTTTTATGTCCTGCTGCCACCATGGTACATGTGTAGACACATGAACAATACATGACAGGAACGTCATACTTTACACCACAGGTTCCCCCTATAGAGTAGATGATTAGATTTTGGAGCACCTTGCTGCATAAATGTGCATGTTAATGAGGAAAAACTGACTTTCTTACTACTATAACTCCTTAATGATTTGAGATACAGAGTTCATGTTAATACGGCCCATTTGTTATGTTAAGACAAGTATGTTGACGTACTAGAAGCCATATCTAAAAAAGAAGTCCCATCCCATCATGTCCATGTTGAATAAAGTGATGCTGATGCAGATGACCACATACTTCTGTGGCTGAGTCACTGCTATACGAAGAAGCATCTGTACAAAAATAAGCAGTGGGGAGACGGGGAGAGCAAACGCTTGCAGGGACAAACTAAACAGTGTTGTTTTGTGATCTCTGTAGCTGCGGATTGACCTGCGCTTGTTCTCAGTCTGTCTACCTGCAGGGACAGTTCCGGGGCCATGTCAGGCCAGCACAGCGATCGCTACAGTACTTTTTTTTTTTTTTTGCACAGACGAGGAGAAAGGAGGACAAGAGGAGAAGCGTAATGCGGAGGAGGCCGCAGATGAGTCATCTTTGTTTCAGGTGGAAAATGCGGGGGCTGGATCACCTGGGGTTCCTTTTCAAGGATTCGCTACGGTGCGAGGTACACAGGACCTGAACTGAAGTCTTGATCAGGGAGAGATACGAGCTGTAGGCTGTGGCGTTTTGGTAGATATAAAAGGGTTCATTTCCAAAAAACGCTAAATGCTCAATTTTGGAGGGGGAAAAAAAGGCACGACCCGAGGCTATTGTTCAGTATCTCTAAAGTACAGGAGGATCCGGTTTGTAAAAGAGAACCGCATAATAGTTGAAGTTGGGGGGGGGGGGGGGGGAGTGCCATGCTCAAGGGAAACTCAACAGCATTCTGACCTCCAGTCGCTGATCATCACAAGGCGAACAACCACCAATATAAACAAATCCATTCTACTTTCAGAAAAGCATGAATTCCTTTCTCTTTTTGTCCTTAAAAGACCTCATCCTCATCTAACGTCCACCAGTTTGACACCGCTTTCTATGACGTAAACTACGAATTTCCCTCACAAAGATTCATATACCGGCCTGGAAAGATGGGTAAAATGTATTGCGCAAATGAAAAGGTTGTTGAACTGCGTGTCGATGGGTTTACCCTCCACTTCATCCCCTGGCGCTAAGTGGCCTGAAGAGCAGCGTGACTCAGACATTTCCAGCCGAGAGAGAGGGAAAAAAAGCCGCTCGCTTCTTCAGCGACGCATCGCCATATCTTGACTTTTTCCTCCTCTTTGTTGTGTATGGGGCCCCTCCGTGCTTTTATCCCACACACTCCATCAGCCCACACAATGCCTTCATGTCTCTGGATGGCTCTCGGTTCTTATCAGGCACTCAAGAAGAGAGAGAGCGAGAGAAAGAGAGAGAGTAGAGGTGTTTTTGTTCTTCTGTTGTTCCGCCATCATTTGAGATTTGTCTCTGCTGTTTTGAACGGTCCCTTATGCTTTTAATGCTCTCTGCCGACTTACACAATGCCTGTCAGTGTGTGCCGCTGTCTGTGATGGCTGTGGGTATTCAGCGAGCTGTCCCGAGAAAGAACGCACACACACACACACACACACATCATTTTACATCTCCACCATTTCCATTAAGATCCTCTCAACGGCCGTCAACAAGGATCTGTGAAGCATTACAGGAGACTCTAGGATAATCAAACACTCATATTGCCTCATGCCGCAAAAGTGAGTTCCAAACTTGACTTGGGGATTATTCAAACCACATTCTGTAAGTCGACACTAGGCAGCCACTGGTTTGACTGAGATGCAACAAAAAAAAGTGTTTAAGTTGCTAGGAACAGGAATGTGGTGGAGGATGAAACCATCCAAAAGCTCAAGTTAGCCACCTTTTTATTTTACTTTTTTATTTTTTAAGTTATGAGGATAGGGAAAAAGAAACTAGAAGTCACTCAAAGAACAATTCTCCAACTTGCTGTTACACCTAAACACATCATTCCACTTAAACTTAAGTTAAATTGATTTCTTGAGCCTGCAAACATCCCCTTAGCATTTGGAATCAAGTCAATTCAGTTCAATTCAAGCTGCTTTATTGGCATGAAATACAAAAATACTTTGCCAAAGCAAAGTGAACAATTTCAAATTCAAACAGCAGCAATCAAACTGTCAATAAACAATAAATATACAATTGATGTGTTATTAAATTAGTAAATACAACAATAAACAGTCAACCAGTTTATCTAAATACATTTTACATTCTCAAACAGTGTTGGGCACACATTTTTTCTTTTTTTCTTTTTTTCATGTTGTCAGTTGTTCTCCTGTCTGAGACTATGACAGGCTAAGACAGATTTGGCTGCAGTAGTGGCAGACTCCTTTTCATTTGTTTGTTTGTTGTTTGTCGTTTGTTGGAATGTTTTCAAAATATGTGCATATGGTTTTGAATTTGGGGAGGCAAATATCTCTGATCCCTGCATAATTTGTACAGTGCGAGAGGAAGTGAGTCTCTATCTCTGTTAGTTATGAAAAAAAAAAAATAATAATTATCATCTAATGGCAGAAATCCCAGATCCAGATCACCACCAAAATCTACTCAAGTGTTCCTTTGCCAAGGCCTGTTTGCCCACCAAATTTCATGGAAACCTGTTCACAGGTTTTAGAGAAATGCAGTATAGCAGTGTTAATGTGTATGGCATCATTATGTTAGTATTCATCATATAACAATCCTGTTTTATATATCAGCCCGGAAAAACTCTTATCTATTATAAGAAAGCAAAGGATGCATTTGAGTAATGGAACAGATCATCTCTCTCTTTATCTCTCTCTCTGTGTGTGTGTGTGTGTGTGTGTGTGTGTGTGTGTGTAAGGCATGTAACTGTAAAAGAGCACTAAATGTGGGGCAACCCCCCACTCAAACACCCACCAACACACACACACACACACACACACACACTTCCCAGCGGGACCTTCTCTCTTCCTGTTTACTCTTCCTCAATAATTCAACTCGTCCAGAGTGGAGGCTACAGTTACCATCCATGAGTGTGTGTGTGTGTGTGTGTCTCAATGTCAGTCCGTTAAGCCGGAGTGGTCCATTAGTATCAATGTTGTTGTTGATGATGTTTAGCTGGTAAGTGCATGTATTGATTTGTGGGCTTATTGGCGTCCATTTCCCCATTTGTGCGCTAAACTGCAGATGAAAGAGAGAGACAAAGAGAGAGAGAAAAGAAAGAGAGAGAGAGAGGAGAGAAACAACTGCTTTTTGATGCTCCACTGTCTGTCCCAGTACTATTCTATTGAATTAGGGCAGCAAATATTTTTAGTCCCCGCCGTTTTTTGCTTGACTTGACGTTTCTACTGTGTGCTGTGAGATGTGGCAGTTGCACACACACACACACACACACACACACACACACACACACACACACTTAGAGCTTAACCCCTCCTGACGGCTGTAACTAGCCAGTTTCCTCCCTTAGTCCGTGGTTGCATCAGATGCTTTGATGTGCCGCAGCGCTCGGTCCAAACGTCCTTATCAGCCAGGAGTTTATCTGGCTGGTTTAAGGCCTTTAGCCTCGGAGAGATGGGCTCAAGACAAATGGAGAGAGAGATAATGCTGAGGGAGAGATGGAGGGAGAAAATGGGGAGGAGAAGAAGAAGTTTAGAAGAGTTTGAAGAACCCCTAACCATGACATTATTAGTGCCTTGCTCTACCTATTGAGATTTATGTTTCATTTATGTAAATTCACCCTAAATGCCCAAATGCCAACGGGCTTGACTGGTAAACAGGAGCGCACTGTGTGCAGTTTACTGACGATAGTGTTGCAAAAATATTGCAAACGTATAAAAGCAATAACATACTCAAGGTCGCTCCTCATATACGACTGCAGCACAAACAAGACCTTAAGTATTCATTCATTCATTCATTCTCTATACGTGTGTTATTCCCATTCAGGGTCACGGGAGGGCTGGAGCATGTCCCAGCATGCATCGGGCGGAAGGGAAACAGAAATAGACAGGTTGCCAGTTCATCACAGGGCGAACACAGATAGACAAATCACTCACATTCACACCTATGGACGATTTAAAGTCTCCAATCCACCTGACCTGCATGTGTTTGGACTGTGGGAGGAAACCAGGGAGAAATGTACAAACTCAGGACCGATTTGAACCCAGGACCTTCTTCCCCACAACCTTGATGCTTATATCCAGCAGTGTTTTGCTCAAGGACACTTGGACAGAGCACATGGCTATTATTGGATTGAACCTGGGACATTTCGGTTAGCACAGAGTCCCTCTAACCCACAGGACACCCTGCATATAGGCCCTACTGCTAAACAAGGACCAAAGGGATCAAAACATTCAGCTACTGTTCGAGAGCAAAGCTTTAAAATTAAAAAAATCAATGCATTTTGGCAGTAATAGCCTTCATAAGGCTCACAGGATCGCATGTATAGTCAGCAATAAATATATTCAATGACATCCAAAATGGCCACCTCAAGGCTTATGGACCAATAAAAAGAAATCATTGCAAAATAAAATTCCTCATTCATTCCATTTGGGTAAAGAGTTTTACAATGAAAGATTTAATCTAAGGAAATTCAAATCATAATTCCTGATTCCTCTCTCTCTTCTGTGCTCAGTGATTCAGTCTCCCACTCATGTATATCTCATTCTCTGTTTCACAGGTCATGAAACTCCTCATCTCCACAGGCGAAGACCAAAACAAGACATTTCTAATACAATAAAACTGACAGTTTGTGCCTCTCCACACCCAACCTCCCTTGAAAACAGAAAGAGGTGCAAGAGCGAGGGAATAAGAGACAGAAAGCGGGATAAAGGGAGGGGTGGATGGTCAGAGAGAGGGGGGGACAGACTGACAGAGCTGGAGAGAGATCCATCCATCTTAGTTGATCTCCAGATGCGATGAAAAGCTGATCCAAATCCGCCTGCAGACCCCCGACCAGACTCAGTCTGCTCCAGTCTGCACACTTCAATCAACACACAACAGTAGGCGGACAGCACACTGCAAGAAATACCCATCTCAACAAGTCATTTAGTCTGGAATAGAGGCTTCAAATCCTTGATATTGACACTTACTGTGTCTAAAAATACCTGAAACAAGTGAAACTCTATTGGAAACGAGTGGAATTATCTCACTCCCCGTTTTTATAAAAAATAATATTTTCAGACAGAAAATGAGACTAAGTGACTTGTTACGGTGGATTTTTTTTGCAGTGTACTGATCTAATCCATTACTTGTAGTCGACAGTGTAGACTTAGACCATTAGTGTGGGGGCAATGGACACGTAATTGAGATTAAATCAATGTTTTTCTCCATTGAAACATACAACAGAGAGAGAGAAACGCACACACACACACACACACACACACACACACACACACACACACACACACACACCAGGAAAGAGTGCCGCGCCACAGCATCTGCCTGTAATCCCACAGCCTTTCTCTCTCTCTCTACAGCTGTTCCACTCTCTCTCTCTCTCTCTCTCTCTCTCTCTCGCTCTCTCTCTCTCTCTCTCTCTCTCTGTGTAGTATAGCGCCTGTCGGGTCGGTGAAGCCGCTTTTTTGGCTTGGAGCTGCAAGCGAGAGAGAAGCCAGCGCTGAGGTAAGGAAGGGATCGATTACAGGGGAGATGGAGAGGGATGACCGGGGGATGAGAGAGAGAGAGGGATGAATGAATGGAGAGAGAGAGAAGAGTTTATGTCATTCAGTTGCGCCGTGCGCTTTAAAGTGCGCCATAGTGTGAAGTGACCATTGACAGGTGAGCGCGCCCTCAACTGTATTTGGTCAAGTGACACACTGTAAGGAGGACGCCGGTGTACGCAGGAACTGAGTGTGTGTGCGCCCGCGCGCGGGCTACACTAGCCTATGTATATTAATTTGGATGTGCGCGTGAGTGTGAGAGAGAGAGAGAAAAAGATGGTATCAACATAAATGTAACTCGCTGTCTGTGTATGTACTTGGATTTGCGCGGAAACGTATGTTCGTGTGTGTGTGTGTGTGTGTGTGTGTGCGCGCGCGCGCGTGATGATAGCAAAGTGCATCATACTGTATGTTTACGCATTTGCACGAAAGCGCGCGCGTGTGTGTAATGATATCAACACAGTCTACTGTATGTAAAACCCCGTTGGACCGATGGAAATCTTTCACAAGTGGCACAGAGGAAGAGAGAGAGAGAGAGAGAGTCTAAATTAGGCTGCAGAGCTGCTGGCTCTGTGTGTTTGGGGAGTGGAGTGGTCCTGGGAGGATAGAGAGACCACAGGCAGCTGTTAGAGAGAGAGAGAGAGAGAGAGAGAGAGAGAGACTGTACCTCAATGCTACTGTCATTGCCTATATAGTTATCATAGGCTTACCATTCAAACCATCAAACTTCAATTCTCCAAACTTTGGCTTAATTCAAATAGAGACAACAGTAATTCATTATATACCATACTATAATTCTTTTTTTATCATTACATTGCTTCATGTTGGATATTTAAGCTTAATTCTGGGGATGACCATCATTGTGATCTATGGTATCAAGTTACATTGGATATTGTCGTGTCTTTTGGTTGATGCCAGGGTTAATATGGCTGGAGTGAAGTCACTTATTCTGCCTGATGAGACTTACTCATGGAATAATTAGTGTATTTCAGTTCAAACATACTTTACTCACCATGTGCAATACATGTGGAGGGATTTGTCCAGGTGAAACTGGTGCAGAGACATATTGACTTTATGTACTCATATACTTATGTACTCATATACTACTGTATATGAGGTGCAACTGCACCTCATATACAGTGCAACATACATATTGGTTATGTCTATATAGTATGTGAAGTTAGCCTCCAGTACATCCAGTGTAGCATAGAGCAGTGATTATGAATACTATGAATAGCATGTAAATGGATGCGTGACTGACACGTTAATGGACCTTTTATAAAAATGTTCTTGATTTCATTCTGCAATTGTTACAGAATACACCTTACATGACTTTCTTATTGTGACTAATGATCAAAATTAGTTTAAACTTCTGATTAATCACACAATTAAGATCATTGGAACCCACTGATGTTGATGTCAAGATCAAGTTTTCACAAAACCAAACTTCGGCTTGTATTTGGTGTCTAGAGCCTTCAGATGTGGCTCCCGGTGTGTAAAGATGGCGGTCTGCCGGATTGACGTTGTCATTTATTTCACAGCCGTCCCACAGTGTAAAGCGTCCAGACATCATCGTCATCATCATCCAGTCTTGCCAGGGGCAGACAGGCTGGATGATGGAGCAAACACTGGGTGCACTTTACACTGTGGAAGGTCCGCGGGGAAAAATAGCCGAGACGGGGGGAAAGAGCAAGAGATCTCACTCTGCCTCTACTTCCTGACATCAGAGCATGTGCTGGAAAAACTAAAGGTCAGGCCGGAGTCTGTCAGTTCTCAGTGTGATCTGAGGTTAAATTAATAATCCGTGACATTCATATCAATAAATGTCTGTTTTGCTCATCTCTGTCATTGATTGCTATAACACAACAGTGATTCAACCTATACCCAGTTCATGAAAGCTTTTACATTTGCTGTTCTTAACACCCAGTGTCTGGTAGGTCTTTCCTGGGAAAAATACTCTGGCACACAGTAAGTGATGTATTTTATGTTTCTGGCTGGCTTGTTTGTAATAAATAGAAGAACTGGGTAGTTGGCATGAGCAGCGATAGTCATCATGGTTGAACAGACAAAGAAAAGAGCGCCACCTACAGAAACTCAAACTTCATCAACAGAAAATCCAAGGAAAAAGACGTCACAGTACTGGACACACTGTTTGATTGACAGGTGATCTCTGTGAAGTGCAGTGCAGAAACACCACAGCAGTGAACGCTTAGCACCAAAGATGTCATCAACATAAAAAAAAACCCCACAAAGGATCTCCTAGAGTACTCCTTTAAGCAAAGTTCTCCACATGCCAAAACTGTTGTCAGAACTTGGAGCTTAAAATCATGATTCTATGAGAAATCTTTTTTGAGAAACTCTTCAGTTGCTCTGCTAACAGTCCTTGGCATGGGCAAGGTTCACCTACTGTTAATTCAGCATCCAGGGAAGGCAAGAACTCTCGCTGAAGTACATATCCGAGGGTTAAACCTGCACTAGGCAACTCTGCGCATTGGTGACCCCAAAAGGCAAGTCCTGGGGTTCAGTCCGAGAATGCTAAGTCGATACTTCTGTCCTTGTGGAGAGCGTTCTTCCACAGTTATCTTGGACAGAACAAACTTGCAAAAAGGCGAGAACAGAAAATCAGCTTTACAGTCTGACATGGGCCGTGTGCCTGAGGTCATGTGATCAGTTAAGACACACAAGCGCTCATATTCCCAGCTGTTTCGACCGACTCTATACCGTAGACTCTAGGTACCCAATTCCGGTCCTCGACGTCAGATGTCCTACAGGTTTTTGTTCCTCCCTGATAGTTAATGGCCTGTTAACCACCAGGGAGGAACAAAAACCCGCAGGACACTGGACCTCGAGAACCATAATTGACTGCCTTGGCTACAGTGTTCGGACGTGATGTGTCATTCTCGCAATGAATCTTGGGGCTTCCCAATCATTCTCATCGGCCAAGTGACCATCTGATGCTTCCTCGGTTGGTACGTAAAACTCCTGTAAATTTCCGTCCTTTCGCTCTTTTGTTTTGGAATTGTACTTCGGCCATTAGATATTACGTCAATTGCATCATGTAGGACATAAGAACGCATATTGAGAAAGACCCAGTTTGTATTTCACTCTTCAGTTTTGCTTCGTCTCTTCCTAAGTGTCCATACTCTACACAAGAATTTAATTTGGACAAATAGGGCAAATCTACAGCGTCTCCATTAGGTTGGATGGGACGCTCTTCAACTGTTCCAGCCCCACTTTGTGATTCAGGCTGATAAGGCGGGTGTATTCAGCCTGAACCTGGTCTAGTCATTTATAATACAACTAAGGGGAACTGAGTCATCTCCTCTAGGAATTTATTTATAGCGATAGTAGGAAGAATGAGAGGAAGCCCAGTAGAGCAGGTTCTGGTGGGATGATGCCAGGCCAGCAGGGTCACATGTGCCTCCAGAGACGGAGGCTATGGGACTAGGAACTTGAGCATTTTTGGAAAACGAATGAGGCATTTCTATTCATGGTGATCCGGAGATTAGGACTACCTGTTGAACAGATGGTACCTCTCGTATGAAAGCCGCAATTCATTTAATTTGAGAGTCATTGATTCAGAAATGCATTAAATTCATCTCCCATTTGGATTTGCAAACAAATACGTCATGCTCATCCTTCAGCTGGATCCAAGCTTCTGAGGAATTGATGATGAGTGTAACCCCCCCACCCCACCCCCTCCCACACACACACACACACACACACACACACACACAAATACTGCCTTGTAGGTATATACCCACACTCACAAACACACACAGAGCTGGCTGATGAGTTTATTGATCTGAGGAGCCAGTTGACATGGAGCTAAATGCCAATGCCACTAGTACAGACAGGCACTGAGAGACACACACACACACACACACACACACCATCTACATTCACACAGAAACTATGAGATGCTCTCCTTTAAATTCACTGTTGATTAGTGACAGAAGTGGGTACAGAACAAGTCAGAATATAGATTTTACTATGTACACTAATGTAAACTCAAGTGATAGTACAATGTCATGCAGAATGAATGGTTGGTGGTTAACACATCAATCTAATTTCAGATATTTTGATAATTTGTTGGAATACTTAGAAACATGTTTGAATGGGCATTTTGATTGTGAGATTATAGATGTTTAACATTATTTTTCACATCTTGAAAAAATGGAAGATAATGATAAACACACCATTTAAACTACAATGAAATGGTGTAGTGGAGTAAATATTGTACTGAAAGTCTGAGTACATTGTGTAACTGGAAATTGGAAATGTAATTGACTTTGGAGGCAATACAAAAGCACCTGAGTATCTGAGTAGGCCTATAACAGTGGATTACATTTTCTAGCAGGTAATCAACAAGGGTGGAATAATGAATTACATTTACTCTTGTTACTGTAATTGAATAGCTTTTTGTGTACTTGTACTTTTTTGAGTATTTGTCAGTAGTTTTAGTTTTACTGAACTACATTTTGACTTAAGTACCGTACTTTACTACATTTTAAATCATATCCATTACAGAGTACACATTTTGCAGGCTCTCCATAAGCATTACTACATCAGAAGCTTGTGTAGCTAACTACATTAAATGCTCAAATGTATCCATGATAGTAGTGTGACAGGTACAGAACACAGGTAGATCCCTGTGTGTTTGTGTGACACTAATCTCTACATAAGGGGTAACCAGTGAAGCCAATTGGCTAATTATCAGCCAATGGGTAGCATCAGGCACACCTGGGTTTTATTTCCCCTCATCATAGGAAGCTGGTTTGTGATTGTGCTCCCGTGCTGTGCTTGTAGCCTAAGGTCAGCCTATATGCTAGATGGGTTTTAATGACATCAAACTGGTTTCAGACTGTTTCACCGAGTAGTTCACCTTATTCTAGGTTTGATCAGTCTGGGTCCTTGTGGTTCCCCATCAGACTGGGACTGTGAATGGGAACCAAGGTAATCTGTGTTTCTATTTTCTTGTTCTTGGTTTTAATGGTTTAATGCTGGTTGACTAATGTTATCCTCAAATAGGGATGATGGTCCAGTGAAGCAAAGTCCCAGCACAGCACTGTCCAGAGGAGTGTAGGAATTCCCTGTGTTGACTCTTAGTACAAGGTGGTGTTTGTGCCCAGGGGTATTTTCCCTTTTTTTTTTTTTGTTTGGTTCATTTTGTAATGGTCTGAAATCCAGACTACGGTAATTTTTATTATTTGTATTTCTGTTTCTTTTTGTAGGTTACCGCCCCTGCTGTTTTGCCTTAGTTGTATTTATGGTTTAGTTTTTCCCTTTTGCCCCAAGAGACTGACCTTTACCATCATTGCCACTCATGTGGTGGTAGTGTTGAGCTCGGGCACGTTCTGTCTGGTCTTAGAATAACTTTGGGTTTTTTTTGTGTACTTTGTAATCTTTATATTGTTATATCTTGACAAACCAACTGTAGTAGGTAATACTAAGAACTTAAAATAATTTATATTTTTATATTTTGTAGCTATGAATAACATATGAATAACATTTCCATAGCAGCTTCCGGTGTCCCTCATTCTCAGCATAACCTTCAATAAATACACTTTTGAAACCACGTCTCTGCTTCCTTACAAACTTACCTGTGGATATTTCATAGAAAAGGGGTATTGTGTTTAAAACATATGTCCTGGGGTGCAATTCCCTAGGTGGTGTAGTCTGTTATTCAAGGTACCAACCCGCAGTAAGCCTGGTCACAGTATAGTTACCATCCATTCAGCTACAGTATTGGTTTGGTTAGCGTGGTTTTTGCTAGCTAGTTTGCTAGCCTTGCTAAACTAACCCTTTTTTAATGACACTGAATAATGAATGAATTTAATTTCATCTTACAACACTCAACATAGTAAACCTGTAATATATATTGACTATCAATATATCTTTTGGTTAGAATTTTACACCAGTGATTTTACTTCCAAAGTAACAGCACTTTCACTTGAGTGGAATATTTTAGTACTCTTTCCACACCTGGTAATACGTAATCTGTAAGACTTTACATTTTGAAAGTAACCTTTGCAACCCTGCTCTTTGAGCCCACACATTACTGATGCCGGATGAGATTTGCATTTCCTCATTGGCGGTTGTGATCAAAGTTGGGATCAATTCTATTTCATTTCAATCAAGTAAGGAAGTGGTTTTTCCTCAAATCATTTCCAATATTGAGAAACCCTTTTGCACATCGATGTTGTCATATCCAGCCTGTAAAGAAAGCGGCTGATTGAAGATGAATGTGCTATGATGAGCAAGCGAATGGCATTTTCTATTTCCATTTAAAATGGGATTGAATGGGAAATGAATCGGTTCCCAGTTGTGGTCGGGATGAGGATGCAGTAGGCTGGTCCTGGATCAGTGACGCTGATTCAGTCTGAGAACCCAGAGGAGAGAGATGTGGGAGGTAGAGCCTGGAGACTCTTCTCTTCTCCTATTGTTTCCCCTCTCCTTTGTTCCCCTTCTTCTTCTCCTCTCACCTTGGCTCGGCTCTCCTCAGACATCAATATGTTGACAGCTGTCAGACCATCAGACACAAGCTGACAGCCCCAAGTTATGGGATGCCGAGATAGAAAACTGATTCAAAGTGTGTGTGTACGGTGTCTCTTTTGACATCTGAACTGGGCTTCTGTATGAATGCTCACCTTAGATTATGGCTCAAAGCACTGCAACATCAAATCTTGTATATTGGTAAATGCTTGAAGTGAAATGGAAGTTTCTTTATGCTCTCTGAATCCTGAATTGATCCTTATTTCCCCTTAACGATACAATACTCCCAAGTAATGGTGTCTTTTATCGGTGTCCTCATTTCACCTTGGGATACTGAAAGAAGGAGAGGCTGCAAGGGGAAAAAAAGAGCAAAATTCAAACTAGACTTCTTCTATTCTCCTGTCCCTTCGGTCTCATGCGACGGGGAACAAGGAGAAATTGCAGAGCAGAGGAGAGAGAATAGAGACAACTAGGAGAATTTATGATGCCTTCATTTTATCCGTCCTGTCCCCCCGCTGACAGAAGACAAAAAAAAAGGGACGGATAGTGGGGCGAGGAGCGAACAGAGCCCAGCGGTGAGTCGCGCTATCTATCTAATTCATCCCTCTCTCTCCCTCCAGCAGGTTCCAGTCGCAGAGGAGAGAGCACAGAGCGGCGGAGAGAAGGAAGGACGAGGGGGAAAGGCTGATACTGATACAGAAGGAAGGATAAGTAAGAGAGAGAGAGAGACTGAGAGGGAGACCCCGGCGATGGCTGAGGCACCTCAGCAGCAGCAGCAGGAGCGGGAGGAGGAGGAGCAGCTAGGGCCGAGTGCGGCGGGGGCCGCAGAGGCCGACGCGGGGCCCGAGGAGGCGAAGGAGGGCGTCCGGACCCCCCCGGCCCGACCCCTGCTCTCCATGAGGTCCATGAGCAGCGTGGACCCGGACGACGACTCCCCCAACATGATCGTCTACAGAAAGGTAGGAGGAGCAGCACTCGCACCTAAACACCTCCAAGCTGATTCGCAGAAAAGTGCAAATAATATAATTTAGCAGATTGGTTAAGTCAGTGGGTGTTCAACTTTTGTGGTCAAGCGGTGCTGGGGAGAGTTTCCAGTTTGAGCCAGGAATATTGTCCGCTCCAGGGACCCGTAGTCGCCCCCTCTCACTTCCGTTCTCTTTGTTATTCTCAAACACAGAAACAAACATTAGAAAGAAGACACAGGTAGTTGGAACGAGATAATTAGTTGAGTCTTATACTTTGGAAGAAGTCATTTTTGCCCGGCTGCAGTTATCAGTACTTCAAGAGGAGCTTCAACGCCGGTGGTGACAGTGAATCCCCAGG
Source organism: Centroberyx gerrardi (assembly GCF_048128805.1). Classification (NCBI taxonomy): domain Eukaryota; kingdom Metazoa; phylum Chordata; class Actinopteri; order Beryciformes; family Berycidae; genus Centroberyx; species Centroberyx gerrardi. The sequence goes on from NC_136014.1 coordinate 7,037,698, forward strand.
CAATTAAACAATGCAAAGCCCACTCCACAGTCCTGTGATGTAGAAAATCTACAACTAACTTGGCTAAGACTCAGACTAAAGTCTTAGAGGCAAAACTTGGGAGGACGTGTTTTAATTGCTTTTTGGGGATCAACTGTTGGAGAGCGTGTTTGTCCCCTGGGTGTGTGTTGGACAGCTAACTGAAGCGACATCAAGCTGAACAGTGAGTGATGACATTTTGAACACAATCAATTGGAAAATATGGCCCAGGTTTGAAAATAACCGGAATTATCCTTAATTTTGAGAAACACTAGCGCTAACAATACCACTGGTGTGAGACAGAGGCTACCAATCGTCTCCACAATGGTCTCATTTGTTTACGTTAATTATACCAAGGTGTCCCAATTAATTTGACAATCACATATTGATGTTTAAGAATGCTATGAATAATCAACACATGAGGGAGAGAGAGAGAGAGAGAGAGAGAGAGAGATGCGCATACTCTATTGCTTCTTACACACCTTTATTGGGACAAACCTTGTCCCTTCTTGGCCCAATAAAGAACACCTTAAACTGAAAGACCTTGGTTCATGTCCCATTGTCATTATGCATCCACCCTGCTGAAGTGTCTTTGAGCAAGACACTGAATCCCTACCAGCTCCAGGTCTGCTGCTCTATAGCTGACCTTTGACCTTTGACCTCCCTGCGGAGAGAAAAGGTGAAAATACTATTTTTTGCAGTGGGAATCAAAACAGAATCTCATTATCCATATCACACCGAATTGGATAAAAGACAAGGGCGTGAAATGAATCCATTCCAGATGCAATCTTCCCGCCTGTCAGACGATCCGGGCCCGGGAACGGCAGCCGGCATGTGGATGTAGACATCATCGGTCCCCTCGCAGTGTTTCATTATGATAGATGGACTGAGAGGAGAGCGGGGTTTCGCGCGGCGGCCCCGGCGCTCTGTGAATCTACAAGCAGCGGGGAGGAGAGCGGTGATGTTCCTGACAGGATGCGGAGGCGGCGGGCCGGGACCTCGCTCTGTGTATCAGTATTGCTTACCAGCGGGCGACGAGCGCGCATTCACACGTTTAGCATGACTGCAAAACCAGCTATTATGCAGGGGGGGTGAGGCGGAGATAGGGAAGGGCAGGCGGTGACATTGACTTAAGATGAGACATCACAGTTGAATAGGGAAAAAAAATCCTTTCATCCCATCAGAATTAAGTTTTAGATCTTGAATATGGACGCAAATACATATCTATTTTTGTACTATACAGCTTCCGATGCACACTTGACTTTCATTTATGTTGTTATTAACACAAATTAGGTAATAGTTCATAAACATGCAAGAATATCGATTAGAACAGTTTTAAGTTAAGTTGAAACAAAAGTGTTTTTCATACAGGGAATATGTAATTTTGAGAAAATGTCAATTTTTACTTGATGCAGCTGGAATTAAAACATATAAATGATCTATTTAAAGTTTTTTTTCTGATGCTTGTTCTGTAGATATTAGGAAACTACAGTAGTTCTAGAAGCAAAATATTGTAATATCTCAAAATTGACCAATCCAGCCAAACAGCATTTCCCCCTGCGCTGCCTCACCTCAGTTCCCCCGTTTGGCTTTTTTTGGATGGAATCTGAAATGTGTTGTTTGGATAAATCGTATTAGAGAGACTCAAAGCGAGTGAAAGTCATGGCAGAGGGCCAAGAAATGGAACACACACACACACACACACACACATAAGCCTCAGGTTGGGAAAATAGCTGAAGTCACGGCCAACAGTTTTCCAGCACTGTGTCTGAGTTGATTAGTAACAACACTGCATTTGCTGTTAAAATAGGTCAGTAATACAAACAACTGTTGCTGTTAAGTGTTTATGACGCACAGAAAACTAAGACCACACACACACACAAATAAACACTTTCATTAGCTTTTTTTTAATAGTCAGTGATGACTGTGATAAGTAGAAATTTACACTATGACAATATTTGAAGTAATTTTAGTTCATATAAATCTGATGAATTGAGTATGTTTATATGTGACCAGCCTTTGTCTGCCTTCATTTTATCACTCTAATTTGTGATTAGTGACCTGACACTGATATATCAGGCCGATATTGGCCTTTAATTAAGACTTTACAGTAATATCAGCCAGCCTCAGGGGTTTCAGTGGAGAGTTTTAGTGTCCCAACATGGCCTGAATGCTGTTTCTCAGGCTTTTCCACCCTGGCAAGAAAAAATAAATGGATTGTTTTGGGCATGAAAATGGTGAAATGTTGGCACAAAATGTCAGCTTCAGACTTCAGTCCACAAATATCAGTACTGGTATCCGCCTTCAAAAACCCATATCTGTCGAAAGAGGCTGGAGGTGCAGCAGGAGTCCCGAGAGACCAACAACTACTGCCTGCTTTGATAAATGACAAATGAAAGAAATGGGGAGATGGCAGAGAGAGGGAGAGAAAGAGAGATTGACGGAGAGAGAGGGAGAGAAAGTGAGCGAGCAAGAGAGGTAGAGAGAAGGAAAGAGAGACTGAGAGAGAGGAAGCCAGAAAGAGCGAGAAAAAGAGAGAGGGAAGCTGGAAAAAGAGCAAGAGAATGTGTGATAGAGGAGAGAGAGGCAGAAAGGTAGAGAGAGACAGAGACTGAGTGAGAGGCAGAGAGAGAGGTGGAGAAAGAGATGGGTGTACACACACACACACACACACACACACACATTGAGTGTGTGACTGAGCAGCAGATGGACGTTGCCACACCTCACACATCCAGCGATCCTGGTGCTACTACAAACAATAAAGGTTACTTCAGGTGAACAGCAGTGAAACACCACAGCAGTGCAGCTGAGATTTGGTTCAATATGGGCTGTTGTTTCAGATAGAGGGAGAAAAATATATATTTCAAGGCCAGAATCTACTTTACATTTTGATTAAAGGTGCATAAATCACTACCACATTCATTTTGAGAAACAAACGAGACCATCGCCTAGAAGACTGGCAGCCTCTATCTGCCTCTACACTGCATTTTACACTGTGATTTCACACAAAATCTGCTGGATTACTTTACGGCACAAAGGGAGAATGCTTTATGGCACAAAACAGGAAGAGGGCGCTGTTCTTCCAGCGCAAACAGAGCTAAAGTTTTCAGTTTCTCACAACGGCAGATGCTGGAAGGAGTGAAAGGAAGATGGAAAAATCACTTCCAACATGTTTTTCCTCTTCAGCAAATTGGTGGTGCAAGATACATATTATTCCCTCGTTTCTGTTAATCCAGACCCTCACTTTCATTATTCTGTGCACACAAATTCATTAACATATCCCCACAGTTTGACGAAAATATGTTGATATGTCTCGATTTAGCTCAGTTAGTTGAATTTGCTTGATGTATTTGGTTTAATTAGGCTGGTATTTGGCTGAACAAAGATGCGTTTAGTTGAGTCAGGGGTTTTGATAGATGGAAAAACAGGGAGAAGGTGGGGAGGAGAGGAGGAAAAATAGAAAAATACAGTGAACCTGGATGAGTGAGCAGATGTGGCTGACGTTGATCAATCCGTCCATTAGGGAGAAGCCGCCGCCGCCCCGGGGACACAAGCATTTACATGAAACAGAAGGCCACACACACACACACACACACAACACACACACACACCCACACATTTCATGTAATAGGATTCCAGTAATGCGATAACAAAAAATGGTAACTGTGTTAACCGTGTTTCATTACATTGCTGTTGGAAAACTGTAATTATTGTTTGGATTATTCTGAAACGTGTGTGACGGGGGGGAGACAGTGTTTAGCGGGTGAGATTACAGCCGCAATTGCTTTACACGCCTTCAAATAATGGCTAGTGACGGCTGTGGATGGTGTTAATAATGCTAATCACATTACCGCCTGCAAATTGGAGCGAATTGTCCGTTTAACTTCATATCCCATGGACGAATGAAAGTGTAACAGCCGCTGTGGGAAAGTCATCCACTGGGATTCAGTTATTGATCACAGATTTAAGGAGGTAATATCAATCAGTGGTTTCTAATGTTGGTTATCACATACATAGGCTCACACACACACACACACACACACACATTGCCCCGGTAGTCCATTATCAAACATAAGGTAGGCAGCAGACAGCGGACACACTCTGGCTCTCCCTGTCACTAGCTCCCTACCTGACTAACTCCACAGTGTGTGTGTGCGTGTGTGTGTGTGTGTGCTGTGATGGCCGGCAGATCGGGCCAATGCAATCAAGCTGCAGCAGCCCGCTGGGAGCTGTCTGGAGAAGACATCCACATGCGGCACGGCGACGCCCGCTGCATGAGAATGAGGAGGGGAAAAAAAGAAACGGAACGCTCGGAAAAGTTTGACACCAGTTTCTGCTTCCAGGCGGATTTTAAGGGGAAGAAATAAAATGGGAATTTGGTTTCCATCAGCTGGGTTGAGGCGAATAAATCCCGAATATAGACTGGAGACTACATGAGAAAATAAACAGAAAGGGAAAAAATGTATTGGTGTTGGGCGAGTTGTTATTGTTCTTTGGTGTCAGCTAATGATGGCCATATTTCATGAATATTACATGAAAACGGAGTAATGCACTTGGCAACATTCTAGTGAACCAGCTAATGACTATGCAACTATGATGCAGCCTTATACATGGGTGCAACACTAGGCTGTCATGGCGGACAGAGGTTTTACAGACAGATTCAACATTCTGCCTCAAGCCAGCGTGTAAAAACTCGAAATTTTAGCGGAATTTGCAGTTTACCATTCATCCTCTCATCATCACTTGCATGAAAATACCTGGACGGAAGCCCGGCTACTGACTCCCAACATTTGGTACATTACACGAAAGGTTTGCACCGTTATGAAATATGTATGCCGCCGTCTGTATTCCCATTAGTCTCGGCGGATGAGTCATCAATCATCCGGAACCACGAGGGAGGAGGGAGGGATGGGGGGATGGGGCAGATGCAAATTTCGCTCCCGATTCTTCGTTCATAAAGTTAAAGTATCGAGTTCTGCGAGGAGTTGATGGAGCTTTGAGGAGATTTGACCCGCGTGACTTTTCAGTAGATGGAGGGTCAGTTTTTTAGTTGTTTGGTCCTCGAGGGTTAAATGCAGAGCGGAGTGGGAGAGCTGATCCTGGGTCAGTGCCTGCAGAGCAATTAGGACGAGGAGTGACGCCTCTCGCCTATAGGGAGCCATTCATCTACTGGAGCGATGACATATACGCCTCTATCTTTCTTTCTCCCTTTCTTTCTCCTGAAGGGAAGAAATCATAATATATATGTATAAGTGTAATTGTTTCTTTAGTTTATATTGGTAGTTGTTTGCCTTATTATCTATCTATCTATCTATCTATCTCTCTCCACTACCTATCTATCTCTCTATCTCTCACTCTATATATATCTCTATCTCTCTCTCTCTCCCTACCTGTGTGTGTGTGTTTACAGTCTATACATACATATTTGTGTGTATAAGACTGAATATTCTGTCTTCTCTCATTACTAGACTGTGTTTTTCTATAGTCAGCTTCCCTCTCAGGAAAACACACACACACACACACACACTGCAAGGTGACGTTAAGGTGAGGAGATTCAGTGCTGTTGACAAGGCAGGAGGGCGTTGACTCGGCGTCTTCGCCAGCCTGAACTCAAACCTGTCAGCCAGCATCTGCTCAGCAACACTAGTGCGTGTGTGTGTGTGTGTGTGTGACAAAGAAAGCGAGAGACAGAGAGAAAATGGGATGCGGAGAGTATTTCTGTATGCTGCTGTTGGCCTTCGTATGTGTGTGTGTGTGTCTGCTTGGATGCATGTGTGTGTGTGTACATACGTGCGCGTGTGTTTGCACAGCCGCGTGTGTGTGTGCCACCTTTTTCAATATTCTCCGGTCTCCAGTCTGATAATAGCAGTCGGGCCTGTTTACTTAACAAGCTGTTTATACATATATCTGTTCCCATAATCCTTTGAGCCGCTGGAACGCGCGCTGCAAAAAAAAGAGCTCGGAGGTTGAAAAGCCTTGTTGACTCAGTCGTTTGATGTTGCCCTTGCAGCAGGGGTGCTGCGCTGCACAAAAATGTCCACCTTAAAGGAAAGATCCACCCAAAAACACTTTAACACTGTTAGAAAAACTGCTATTGGCGATGCATCTTGGATTTCTGGGTCCATTTTGTTGTTTGGTGGTGTATTTTTCTTATTCCTGAGGATAACTGGCCAAACGTAGATGATGTGACGTCATGTTGTCATGTTGTCATATTTCCAGCAGTTTGACAGCAGGAAATTGTAAACGTCAGGTTTTGGTGTCAGTCCCTCAGAATCAAAGAGCAAGGGCTTCTTTCTAGAGAGAAATCCATCGTAGAAGAGGCAGAGAGACCAGTTTCTCCACCGATACAACAGCTTTTTCTTGACTGTTGACTCTCGCTCTCTTGCATACTTTCACTTGTTTCCTATGCAGTTTCACTTGTTTCATGGACCTTTCTAGAAATGAGGGTCAGTGTCTTGAAACGAGGAGGCGGGATAAGGCAGATCAATCTACTAGTGTCAAAAAATGTCACTTGATTCAATGTTAATATTGTGAAACAAGGCAGAAGAAGGCTTGTTCTGCTGTGAAATGGGTCTCCTATAAAGTTAACTGAGCCTGGGTTCACTTTTCCTAAAGCATGAAAAGTTCTGTGACTGGTAGTGAAATCATTTCACTTGTTTCCAATGCAGTTTTCTGTTTGAGGAATTTTCTGGAAGTTTTCTAGATGTTAGATGAGGCTGGGTTCATGGTTTTAGTCACAAATTGGATATCGAGAGCCACACTTAAAATATGTTCAATTAGTTTTCTGCTTTTCCCCCCATAGGATGTTAGATCTCTTAAGGGAGAGAAAATGGATTACATCTTAATCATTTGTCCACTGCCTCCACACTAATGGTCGAAGTTATTTGCGTTAAGTTATTTGCAGTATAAGTATTGGACTGGATCAGTACACTGCAAGTCATTTAGTCGTGTTTTCAGTCTCAGATTTTTCTTTCTCTTACAACCAGTGAAGAATATTGTCAGTGGGGGTGAGATAACTTGTATCAAATTTTCTTTTTTTTCTTTTTTTTTAACTAACAATATTGGGAAACAAGGAAGCAGAATAAATCACTTGACTGGTATCAAGAAAATTCACGAAAATACTTGAAAGAAGCTGATTTGCATTATAAACAAGTGAAATGATCTCACCCCACTGGCAGAATTTTTACTTGTTTGAAGAAAGATATAATTTTAAGACTAAATACTACACTTAATGAGTTGTGTGAGCTCCTGCAGTTTGTTTGTGTGTGTGTGTGTGTGTGTGTGTGTGTGTGTGCGTGCATACACAGCAAGCAGAGACAGGCGGGCTACCAGAGGCAGACCGGACCTCATATGGGCCTCTATCGGCGAGTTGGAGATGAGTTTCTCTCTCTAAAACAGACCTGCAGTGTGTTTACTCCGACTCCAGCGCCACCGCAGATCTTCACGCTGTTAGCATCTCTGTCTGTCTCAAGTAGTAACTCTTCAGAGAGAGGGCTTCACGCTGCAGAGTAACTACTGCAAAGGCTGGGAAAATGCATTTTTTCCACACCTGTCTTTGAAGAGAGAGGTTTTGTATTGTTTTGTTGGATACTCGATTCTGGCAGACTGGGAACTGTACACTCTCTTTCTTTAATATTGTTGTTTTGTGTGTGCAATGTCCGAAATGCTTTAAAGTAGTCCCGACACAGAAAAAGGATATTTATATATTAATGCACCGAGCAATTTCCAGGTATATGCGTTGCTTTTCATGTTAGCTGCCCGATCGTTCGAAGTCTACAGGGTGACTTCGAATGCTTTTCACACACACACACACATACATGCACAGACTTAGACTGTATGGCTGCCTGGACTTACATACATGTACACAGAAAAATGGAAGTTTCTCCAAGGTTTCTTTGGTTATAGGATAGTGGTTCATATACAAGTATAAACACTCGAGGAATCGTCTGATTTGTTTGAATAAAAAAACTGGCCAATCAGAATAAAGAAGCCAGTGTGATGCTTTAAAAGTTACTTCACATTTGAAGCATTTCATACATTGTTAAAGGATTCAGTTTTGGGCAAAAGTCCCATGTAGAACCATTTGAGCCTTTCTAAAATGTTTCTTTAAAGCACCAAAACGAGTTCTGCGATGGTACTGTACAAGCCTGAAGAACCATTTTCTGCTACTATATGGAACCACTTTTGTTAAGATTACATACTGTGTAAATGTAACATTATGAATATGTACGTGACGACTCATTTTACACCTTGGAGCTTTGGTTGTCGACCCATCTGCCCCCTCACAGCCCATAACAATACAGTCATGCCTGCTCACAACAACCCAGCACATATCTGTTATGCTATTTCACAAGGTACAGGTATTCATAATAATGAATATAAACATGAAATATATTTGTACGTTAGATTATTCTCTTTTCACATCCTGCAGAACCTCTCCACAGGTTTTTGGCCAGCTCAGATACTGTATATTGTTATTTTAATCACGTCGGAACATCTTTTTAGCAGGAAACATTTGAAGAGATTCTCGACCTCGTGGCTCCCTTTTTTTTCGCCTGCCGCTGGGAGCTTTTTCCATTTACCTTGGTCAAAACATTTGCCTAGTGTATGGGTGATTTGAGGGGAAATGATGTGGAACGGCACAAATCATCAAACGCATTCCCTTGGAAAATATAGAAATTAGAGAAAATGCTACATCTGCTAAACCCCAACACCCTACTGTCAAATTGTGTGTGTGTGTGGGTGCACTGGTGTGTGTGTTCTCGTATGGATATATGTCTGTAGGTGCTTAACAAGGTGCATTCTGGGCCTTTAAGGGAATGTTGTGTGCATGTTTGTGTGTATTGAATTGTTTTTACACCCGTACACTTATTGTGTGTGCATGTGCATCTGCGCACATTTGCAAAATGTGTGTGTACGTTCGTGTCTATACACATGTGCGCGGACGCATGTGTGTATGCATGTGTGTGTGTGTGTGCCTGCTGCCTGTCACTTAGCGCCACTGAATGACTAAGCACATCTATTCATAGAGCCGCCGCCTGCAGATATCTGAGGAGCGCTCATCACAACAGAACAGGTAGGGAGCAGCAGGATAATCAAATCAAGGTGATGGGGAGAGGCTAATTGGGAAGTTTTAATTACAGATTTTACGATGATGGGATGATCGCTCTCGTCACACTATTCAAACTTTCTTCTTTCTTTTTTTTTCTGGCGGCTGCATCTGCTTTGCGAAAAGTGAAATCCTTGCTGTTGTTTGGTGGAGGTTTGTCAAAGTTTGGATCAGGGTTAGCGGGAACTGGAGTGGGTCCCGAAATATTTCAAGGTACATTGTTGGCCTCAGCTGAAGGTTTTTGACTGAATCCACTGGCTGTTGTGCAACAATAGGCCTTCCCAAGCCTCTGTGACATAAATTAACTACACAAACCGCATTTCAACGGTCTCAAAGTCTGCTTCTCTTTATCTACATCTCCTGCTTTGTGATTGGTGTAGATTTAATAAGGGAAATCAATAAGGGATAATGGATTTACCTGGATTCACCTTGTCAGTGGACTTCATGAAAAGAGCAAATGTCCCTAATATTTTGTACATTCAGTGTAATGCAAACTGGTAGGAAAATAGCCTATAAACTGTCTAAATTATACAGGGTATTACAGTTCTCAAAATGTATCATTTTGGGTCATGAGGTACTTTTTATGGAAACCAAACGTCCCTAGAGAAAAGTTTCTGAAAACCACTACAGTAAGCTGGGTAGAGTTATGAGGCAGAATCAACAGAAATGATTGATAACCCCTAATAACCCCAAACGATGGTGACATTCTTTGTTGTTCAGTAAAAGTAACGGATCGGGTCAGAAGTTGGCGTTGGCCAATATTTACTGTAAAGTTTAGTGCTCTGAATGGGTATTGGCGGTGAAAAAGTGGTATTGGTCTTTCCCTAGGGGGGGAGCGTTCCCCGGGCCTGCAGAAATAATGACATCCTGAGTCCCTACTGAGTTCCTGTATCAGTCCGTTCTAATCCAAACTAATCCTCCTCAGTGTGTTCTCAGTCATTGACGTACAGCTGCACTGATTCAGGGTGAATCAGTGAATGAGTAATTGCCACAACGAACCCAAATTCTGGCCTTGTAAGAAGAGTTTTACACGCTTGCATGCAACAAAAACTGTCCTCCTAGTTGAAGAAGTCAGTGATAAGGTGCAGAATCATGTCTTTGGTGTGTGTTATTGTACCAGATCTGGGGCCTAGTGGTTAGAGTGGGAGGTTTGGTGTTTGATCACCTGGTCAAGACGGACTTAAACCAACGGGAGCTGATCTGTCACTCAGTAAACAGATGGAACAGAGAGTAAGGCTTAGGCTAAAAGTTGGAATATGCTTCATTTCTAACATTCAGTGGCTAAAAACATGCGGCTAAGCTCTACATGCGTACAAGTGTGTCCAAGAAAAACAAGCCAGTGGGGTGAAGAGAGGTTCTTGGATGCGTCACTTCACTTCACTATTAATTAAGGTTTATTATAAGCTAAATCATGTCACAACATAGAGATATTTTTATACTTGTATTTAACCAGGCAGGACAAATTGTAGAAAGAATGCTTATTTCTAATGAGAATCTGGCAAAGGAGTTTATATCACTGCTGTCAGGTGCAAACTGAGGAACTAGGAAAAGCAGGCTTGTTTTTAGCTTAATCATCATGTGTTTATGACTTTATCCAATGAGGTTTCCAAAGGCCAACGGTGGTAAATTTTCTCAAACCATAGAGGAGCATTTAATCATTCAGTTTAAGTTAAAGAGTAAATAAACCCCAAACGCCTGACACCTGGTGAAAAGTAGGGTGCTGAACCGGCCATCTGCTAATTGGCTGATCTTTGATGCCAGGTGATGTCACTTTCTATAGAGCAAAGCAGGTGGTGACATCATCAATCTGGGTTTGGACAAATTTTGGTTTGGGGTTTAGTTTCTGTTTAGTTAATGTGAAAATGCCCAAAATTGGAGTTACAAGGTTTTTACATGACAGCAGTGCTAATGCCACTTTATTATCTATACTGAATAAGTCAAGACAACCATGACAGTTGAGTCTCCTTAGCAATTATGCAGACGTTTAGTTACTGTCGGCCCAGGAGTCGGACCATAACTGTTTATATTCAAACATCAAAGTGCTAGAACAGGAACAAACAGGAACTCTAGAACCGGATGCGCTAGAAATGAAGCTGAAATGAAGCTGAAATGAAGCTGAAATGAAGCTGAAATGAAGCTGAAATGAGCCAGTCCCTTATTATTTAGAAAAGTAAAAGGAAAGGAAAGAGACGGTCCGTTTCCGAGGTCTGTTGAGGCGTCGGTGTGTTTGCCATGCTGCGGTTGTGTTGGACAGCAGGTGTCAGAGGAACCCGCTTGGCCTCGCTTCTCTGTCAACACTTCTCACATTCACTGGATCATGTGAATATAAAGTGACTGCAACCAATCTGTGTGTGCATTTGGGATTTTGCAGTGTGTGTGTCTGTTTGGGTGTGTATTTGTAGCTCTGTGTGTGTGTGTGCATGAAAGCGTGCATAGTATGTGTGTGTGTGTGTGTACTGGGTTTGGCAGGACATCAGTGAATTCCCCGGGCTGTTTGTAGAGTAACAGAGTGATACTGTACCAGACTAGCTGATGGATTAATATTCACATTTCTGGACAGAGACTCACCTGAGTATAAAATGAAGTCTGTCGTTTGTGGGTATAGTTCACAAGCTCAAAGTTTTCACATTATGATATTGTGGCATCGTGAACATTCATATTAAAACAGCTTTGGAAACTTTTCTGAACTGATATCCTATGGACGACTACAGCTGTCAACTTTCATTTTGGCGCTGTACACAGAACATTGGGTTTGCTTGAATACTATCCTACTGCTGTGGAAGTATCACAGAGGGGGAAGCAGACCAGAAACAGTCTGCACAGTATGTGTGTGAGATGTTTATGATGCAGCTGGTGACACAATGCAAATAACGAGTTAGGACAACAACGCCCGATAAGCAAGCAGTATTGTTTATCTGGGTTTTGTAGCACCGTAATTCTTTGTTGTTCACACAGTGGTCTTGTCCCTAGAGCAAATTGTTTAATCCCTAATTAATCTCACAGTTATTCATGGTGTAATGGGGATTAACATATTGTTTTGTTAGCAAAACAATGATGCAGGCGTTCTCTAAGCTGTAATGAGACGCAATGCAACCTCCTCCCTCTTGTCAAATTTTGGCAGAAATTACAAAGGATTGCACATCAAAGGAGTGCAACTACACAAAGAACATTTGAGCTTGAGCGTGCACGCACAATCGCAAACACGCGCACGCACGCACACACACACACCCTCAGAGACAATTAGGGAGAGGAAGAGAGCGAGAGAGAGACGGCGGAGTACTACTAATTGGAAGTGAATGCATTCAGCAAGGTGTTAATATTTGGTTAGGCGGTCCGGCTCAACAGTAACTAAATACACCTGCAGTCATTGTTGTGCTAATGCACCGTAGGGCTGCTTTACCCCAATGTGATGACACCTGTTTTGTCGAAATAATGAGACACCATACTGTACGCGCAACTGTGTCCCATATCGTCCTCCAGCTGGGACGGGACGGTCCTCCCCTGTCCTTGGCTGCAGAAAAAACGTTTGAGATATACAGTATATTAAAGGTGCGACATGCAGCATTTTAACATCAATAAATCACCGCCACGTTACTTTTGAGACGTTAGTATAATGACCGTAAACAAATAAGACCATTGCCGAGAAGATTGGCAGCCTCTACTAGCCTCTACACTGCATTTTACATTGTGTGACACCAGGTCGGATTTGGCGGGAAATCTGCTGGATTGCTTTACGGCACAAAACTTAAGAGGGCGCTGTTCTTCCAGAGTGTTTTTGACAAGTAACAACATCATATTTGCGATAGGAAGGATCAGGATTTATGGGAAATGTCTTAATTTTGAGAAGAACTAACAATATAACTGGTGTGAGATAGAGGCTTCCAGTCATCTTGACCATGGTCTCATTTGTTTACAGTAATTATACGAAGGTATCACGATTAATGTGACAATGATGTACTGATGTGCAAATATGCTGCACATAGCACCTTCAAACAAACATATCTATTTATTAAATCTGTTGGTTATGTTTACTTTATTTTGATAATTTTGTGGATACTTATCACTAAGACAAAACCACAGAGAAGATAGGGCACTTTTAAAATGACTATGACTGTATACAGCATTATTGCAGGATAGATACAGAATACGTCCACCCAGCACTATCAATTGCCTGTTGTTTTGAATTTCAGAATCAATCAATCTCAGCTTCCAAAATTCCCCTCCTCTTTCCGTACACACCAGAGTTTAGATTGTCAAAATCACTCAAGGAAATAGTGTTCTAGTGTTATTACTGCAGGATAAATGCAAGACGGACGCAGGACGGGGGCTTCTTACCACAGCTACCACAGTGGTGTATGGATCCAGGCCAGCGCTGTGCTGGAGTGGATGGGATGTAATGGGGCTTCGCTGGAGTATCCGAGGGAGCTCGGGGATGGAAGGAGCCGAGGCAGCAGAGGTCGCAGCGCCAAGCGGCGGGTTATGATTAATGAATGTGAACTTTTGTCAGGCACGCTTCTCGTGTGCCCCGGGTCCATTAGAGAGCTCGGACAGACACACACACACACACACACACACATACAGAGAGAAGACAACCCACGCTTAACTGATGGATGATACGGAGGCAGCTCCACACATCGTTTTTCCATTAGCGTCTTCCCTCATCCTACTCCGTCTCTCATTCTGCCTGCCCCAATCAGTCTTTAGCTGCACGCCTCCCCTTTCTTCACTTTCAACAGAAGAAGAGTTAATGTGTCCTTTTCCGCAGCTCAGATGTTGTTGTTTTTTGCTCATGTATCTGCATTCCATCTTTCCTCCTCTAACCAGCCCTATTTTTTCACCTGTATGCTTAGCACCTGTGCTCTTATGCACAAATGCCATGCTTCACACACTTTCATTTACTGTACACACACACACACACACATCTGGGAGCTGTTGCCCTGTACAACCACAGTGATGTAGCTCAACTATAGCAGTGTGGAGTTCCCAATCAATTAGGCTTCTGGTCCTCCTCCTGTCTCTCTCTCTCTGTCTCTTCCTGACTTTCTGTCTCTTTCTCAATTAAATTCAATTCAATTGGTGCTTTATTGACATGACACAGGGAATCCATACATTGCCACAGCAGCAAGGTGACATGAGTAACATTAATCATACAGCAATAATAATCCAATAAGATCAGATATCTGTGGTGTTATTCTTCATTCAGTATTGTCGCCCGTTTCCCTTAAAGGTGCTACATGTAGCATTTTAACATCAATAAATCATTACCACGTTATTTTTTCAGACATTAGTATTAGTTGCCATAAATAAACAAGACCACAGCTAATATTGCACACTGGCTCTTCTCACATAAAGACAGAACCTTTTGCGGACTGGGGAGATTTCTCTCTCTCTCTCACACTGCCTCTCTCGGTCTTTCTTTCTCCCTCACTTTCCCTTTCTCTTTGTCTTTTTCTTCTTGGTCTGTACCTCATCTCTTCTCTCTCTCTGACACACACACACACGCACACCGTCCTTCTCTCTCGCTCTCTTTCCCTCTTTCTCTGTATCTGCCTCTTATTGTACAGTTTTGTTTCCGAGTTGGCAGAGAATAAAAACCTCAGTAAAGTGAGAAGTAGGCCAGACAGTGTGCGTCTCGGCTCCACTGGGAACAGAGCCAAGGGAAACTCAGCGGCTCAGTGTGTGGAACTGTTGGTGTTGAAACGGCTGTAGTCTCATCGAGGGTTCGGCTGACATGGATGAGGAAGGCTGATACCAATAGTTTTGGATTGAAGCTGCTGATAGACGATTGAATATCTTCAAATTTGACTGTTTTCATGCCCAAAAATTCCATTAACTATATGCAGAAGAATTATATTCTTGTCAGGGTGGAAAAGCCTCTGAAGCAACATTTAGACCATCATGTGACTTTTCACTCGGACTCAATGCAACGTGGGCAGTTTTCATTGATTTCAATGGACGCCATCCCTCCATGGCTGTAGAGCAGTTGGAGGTTAAGTAAAATCCTCCCACACCACACTGGAATGGTTCCTCTGGTCAGCCATCTGAAAGAATACTACTACTAATAAAAACACATTCACTAGCTGGAAGGAACCTCCATGATATCAGAGGTGGACGACTCTGACTGGCCAATATCTGACGGATATATTGGTCTCTTCCCTCCTCTAGGAGTTTAGTCAATAGCACCGTAAGCCATGTTATCCTCTCCAACAATATAATATATATGAGCTCATGTGCAGCGGAGCAACGTAAGCTTTCATACATACTGTACTCTCTCTGTTTGCTTCCCTCCCTCTCTCCCTCTTATCACGCTCACACACTTCACGGCTGCCACACTCCTCCTCCTCGCCACATGCTCGGCTGCTAGATAAACACATTGGCGGAGGCCGACTCTAACCCCGTCGCGCTCCGCGACAGAAGGTTATAATATGTTTAATGGCTTTCATTTTGCTTTGTTCCCCTCGGCCGAGTTGTACCGCTGACCTTCTCGCGGGGAGCTCAAGTTGCAGCGAAAATTGTGCGCCGTCCTTGAGGTGTTTTTCACTTGTGATTGACAGCGGGGGGACATTAGCTTTCTGGCCGTGTGGCGCGAGCGCTCGTAAACAACGGAGAGGAATAGAGGAGAAAGACAAGTGAGAAACTCCATGGTATACACAATGCTTCATTTAAATGACATTTTCCCCGATTTCTCCCTGTTAAGAAATGCTCCTTGGGTAGCACTGTTGACCTCGCTGCTCAGTATGGCCCCACTTAACATGCCTCTTATATCATGATTGTGTCTAGATATGATTTAGCTGGATTACAGACATTATACACATCAAAATTCACATTAATCACATTATGGATTTCTTTTTCCCTTGCCAGAGATGACCACGCACATCACTTCCTCTCTATTTACATCCTTAAAAATTGACAGTAAACACCTTATCCTGACTATTTGTGACAAAGATGGTTTTATCCGAGCTGCCTGCCACCTGTGGATCCGTTTGCTTCCAAAGTCAAGTTTATGTCCGCGCATTGCCCACACTGAACTTTATTGTTTATGTGGCCAAATGCGTCTCTTAACACTTCTAGAGCTGATTTGGGTGATCAGATCTTCATTGCGTCTTAGGTGCATTTACACCTGGGTTTGATGCATTTTTGCTCTATCCAATTACAATCTGGTAACCCAGGACGCATGTTAACACCAGGTGGAAAGGGGGGTCTATGTGTCACTATGCCAGAGGTGAGTGAGAAGAGTGAAAGATGAGACTCAAAGCGTGTACACCTTCACATTACAGTACACAGATTCTCACTCTGATTTAAGTCCATTTCTACGCTCCTTTCCTTATGCTGCCGAAAATATCTCAAGCACTCCCATCAGTTTCTAAAGACTTGAAGCAATCACCAGTACGATTAAAATTAACTAAATGTAAAATTATAATGATCTCAGTCCGCTAAATCCTTAACTGAATGCTTGGAATGAGTTTTCTCTCTGGACTTATTCCCACGCTCATCTCGCACACAAGTCGGTTGAATTTTTAAGGGATCATCAAAGGAAGACGGCACTACAAGGGTGTCAAGAAGGCGTTTAAATGTGCTGAGTTTAACAGATCCCCGCTGCGTCCCGCGCTTACGCATGAATAGGGCTCGGATCATGGAGGTGTGCCGTTTTTGAAGATGCTTTTCAGAGTCAGATCAGACAGCGGACGTCCCTCCCGTGTCACTCAAGGTAACATGCGGCCTTTCCTTTTCCTTTCCTGGTGACAGGTGCTGCGTCAGACAGACAGCGTGTCCAGGGATGCTGTGGGAAAATCTCAGTCTGTCTCCCGCTGCTTGGCACAGTTCTTAATGGCAATGAGCAGATGGGCCGAAGAATATGTCGTGCAAAAACCAAGGACAGATTCTATTGTATTGCGGGTTATCCAAATATCATCGGTGCCATTGACTGTACGCACGCGACCATGAGGATGCAGAGCACACAAGAACAAATGTATAGGAAGTAAAGAGTGAGTAGAAGGTACTTGCCATGAAGAAACTCATCTTCTCACAGGCAAAAATGCCAAATAGCTTCAATTTTCAGAGTTTGTAAAGTATATTATTAGGTTTTTATCCAAATAATGCCCCAATTTGCCAATTCCGTCTAAGCAAAACTGAATTCAAAGCACATCGCATTTAAAAGCAACACCTCAGCAGAAAGTCCATGGCCTAATTTTCCACCTTACTTGTGGGAAGGACAAAGGAAACCAAGGTGTTTTGAATAAACTTGTGAGCAAGGGAAGGAACTCCCAAAATCCTCCGGGCGTTTTGATTCTATCACTTAAATTGTGTTTGTTGTTGTTAAATGGCAGCCTAGTTAAGTTTTATGTGTCATTTTGATAAGGTCAGTTTACATTTTGATGTACTGTAAACCACTTTGGCAATATAATTAATGTGCTGACAGTCATGCAAATAGAGCATCTTTGAATTGAATTGAAAGAGACAGAGAACGAAACATAATGATACAGAGACAGAACCCACTCTCCTCTCCTCTCCTCTCCTCTCCTCTCCTCTCCTCTCCTCTCAGTGACTTAACTAATCTCTACAAGTTAACAGCGCCGTTATCGTCTCTTCCCATCCATGTTCTAGTGTCTCCTCCAGCCGCTGCACACCGGCTTCCTGCTTCACTCTGCATCGTGACCAGAGAGAAGTGAGTCAGCGACACACTGGGTGTGTGTGTGTGTGTGTGTAGTCTTGTATATCTATCCTTATGAGGACCACATGTCCTCACAGTGATAAAACGATGAGGAAAAGCCTCCGAAGTGAGGACATTTTGCTGGTGTTTTTTTTGCTTCGGTTTAGATTTAAGATTGCGGTATGTGTGTTTGTAATGTGTGTGTGTGTGTAAGTTTAGGTCCCTCTCAGCGTCATATAGGGTGTGTGTGTTTACAGCATGTTGACCTAGCTCAATTGTCTGGTTGCCTTTGTGGGATTAGGTGGGTGGACTTATACATGCAGATTATACTCACAGCCGCGGGTGTTTATGCCGCGGCTGCCTCAGCGCCCCGAGGGGCCGCAGAACCTGGCATCATTTACATTTTGTTCCAATCTGCACCTGCCCGCATTTTTTTTCATCTCTCTTCTTCTCATTTGTTTTTTTGCCCTCTCCCTTCAATGGCTTCACCCCAATTTCCTCCCTCAAACTTCCCGAGACAGCGGGTGATGTACGTGCGTCGCTATGTGGATGTGTGTTAGCGTGTGTGCGCGCATTTGCGTTCATGGAAGTGTGTGTGTGTGTTTGAGAGAGATGGGATTGGACTTCATGTCAGCAATGAGAGAAAGAGAGAGAGAGAGAGAGAGAGAGAGAGAGAGAGACACTTAGTCAGCCAAACAGCAATTAGAAAGTAGAAGCTGTCATATCAGCAAAGTCATCATGGCGCCGGAATGAGAGAAGTGAAGAAAGAGCCACATAGCCTGAGAGAAAGGCTCGACTAAATGAAAAAAAAGAGAATGATGAATAAAAGACCAGTGAGGCCTGTCAAGATAGATACACAGGCACTGTCTTCCCCAGCATGGCATTCCCCCCTTATTCGGAGAGAAGATGGAGGAGGTGTTTACACAGTCCAGATAAGTATAGATTTTATAGATCTCTGCTCCTCCGCCTCCTCTATCAATACAGCCCATTAAGATGGAGACATCCAGCCATCCATCACTGAAGAAGTTTCCTGCTCCATCAGGCCGATCTATTAGGCGATGATGCTCCTTCAGTTCTATGAACCCAGTCTCTCTTTACATCTCTCTCTCTCTTTCTTACTTTCTTTTCTTCACAACTGCCTCTTTTCTCTCTCTCTTCCTCCCCACCTCTCACATAAACACAGAGGAGTCTACCATTTCCTTAATTTACCTCTTGTGTCGCCCCCTCGCTTTATCTCCCTCTCTCCCCGTCATCCCGGAGACGCGAACGCCGCTCTCGCTTTGTAGTGAATCTCCTACAAAACATCTTTGTATTCCCGCCCCCCTACCAAAAGACAAACATCTCATGATTTCATTCTTTGTGGCACTTCCTCGAGACAAAGATTTGTACCTAGAAAATAACAACCATAAAAAAAAAATAAAAAAAAACCTTTGTGAAGCTGAAGGTGAAAATCTGCTTTTTTTTTTCCAGAGCTAAAAAAATTTCAATATTGTGTTTTCGCCAGAGAATCCGGGCAATCCGCTGAGCCTTTTGTTCCTCGCTCTTCAATGACACGGTTGATTAAACACACCGACTCCACTTTTTATTCCACTCCTTCAACACCGCAGCCACGAGGCTACGCCGAGGCCATGCAGGGACAATCCCGTCTGCCGCCGAGGAACAATGATTGAATGGGAATTGATTTGCCAAGAAATTAGACTAATAAGACTTCAGTAGAAGCTCGCTGGGAACTTCCAAAAATCCAGATCTCCCCTCTCCAAACTTTTGAACACTTTACCCCGCGGCGAGAGGCGTTTGTCCCTGAGGTCGCCCTTTGCTGTTAGGAACTACAGCGTTAAATATTTCATGGGGTCGAGTTGGCGCGGGGATTCAGATGGACGAACCTCTCTGAGAGCGACTGATCAATATCCATCAGGGCCGATCGATAGCCGGGAGCGCTGGGTGGAGATGGCCTGTCGACAACCTAATGAGACCTGATGGACTCAGAAGTCCAGCTGACAGCGAAGACCCGTCATCAAGGCCCATTGATGTCTCACTTTTAAAGGTTTACCTGAGAGCCGGAGGCTGAATGAGCGAGTGAGTTTGGTTTGGGTTTGATGCGAACGTCTGGAGAAAACAACATGATCTCACACAAATAGGTGAAATGAACACGAACGATTTACGTGAAAATAACGTTTCTTCACCACAAATTGAATTACGTTCCTCTGCCATGAATTCCCAAGGTTGGCCAAGTAAAACAACTTTGGTTAAGTTTAGGCAACTAAAACAACTTGGTTAAGGTTAGGGAAAGGGTTTGGTCATGGTTAAACAACAAAAACGTTAGCTAAAAATGAAAATGTGACTCACGGTAGAAATTGTCGTTCGTAAACGTTGTCGTGTCTCCTTCACGTAAACGTACGAGAATACGTAATTTGAACACTTTACGCGACTTTACGAACACTTTTGCTGTTAACAAGTCGTGTTCATTTCACATTTTTCTGTGAGATCACGTTGGAAAGAAAAAGTTGGCGCCCAGACGCTTGCTGCCTCCCTGTCCCATTTCAGATTCTCCTGTGTTTGATGAAGACACACTCTTTTCGGAGACACCTCAGTGGACCCCCGCTGCTTATTAAGTTAATCTGGCTGAGAGAAGTTTGTGGATATTCCTTTAGTTGCCCGTTATTAGTCTGGCTGCTCGGGGGAGACGTGTTTGAGGCTGACTCAGCCGAACACTTTGAGCCTGTGGATCCGTCTGGAGCGTTAGAGCGAGCCCTCCAGCAGCAGAGTTTCGCTTGTTAGCGCTTACGCTAACACCGCTGGTTGCCATTACATTGGCACCAGAGCACAAAAACAACACGCCTTGCTGTTAAATTATGAATTATTTATGGCGAGGAGGTCCTTGGAGCCGGTCCCCTTCCATAAAAAGTGAAGTTGATTAACTGGAGAGGGAGGTCAGTGGGTTAATATGAGCCGCTGTTTGGGGCATATGGGACCCGAGTTTTCCTTTGTTATGGAAATATGATATGATGATGGTTCCTCAAACAGCCATCTGTAAATTAACCCTTGCTTGATACTTTGTACATACAGAACACATACAGTGTACACACATACTGTATACGGCAAAATGGATACATTGCCACGGGAAACCTCAGATTACAATCCTATGCTTTGACTTCCCATCTACAGTACAGCCATTTTGTGTCGAAAGGATTTGGGTTTTAGTTTTTTTTATTTATTTAGGGGCACAAAATGGTGCAAAATAACCCATAGACTGCAGGGTTGGTATTGGAAATGCAATGTGTAGCAGTACTTTAAAAACACAGTGATCAGACTAGTATCCAAGTATTTTGGATTCATCAAATCCAGATCATAGATCATAGACACTGACCTCATTTTTCACATTTTGAAATAACATTTGATGCTGGTTGTAGAGTATCAACACTATTGATGTTAAATCAATTGTTTGGTTCACTGTATATTCCATTGATGTTGGAGGCAAAGTACGCACAAAGTTACTTTAAATTAACCCTCTGTGTAGCTCTGGAAAAACATGGCACTATAGTTAGGGGTTCAATATCCTGGAGCTGCTTATTCTGAGGAAGCTCTGTACTGTACTTTGCCCTTGATAAACATGTCCAAGAAATCCCATGTTTACCGTGCACAGACATCCGCTCTGCGTATGGTAAACAACCTATACTCTCAGCCCAGAGCACCCTATTATCTAGAGGAAAAGGTCGTCACGTCCATTCTCATCACCTCGCCCGCTGAGACTAATTCATCACGCACCTATTCCTTGAACCATTAACTAAGAGAAAACATTCCAGGCATGGCCCCGCGCTGCTCTTTCAGACCCTGCGAGGCATGACGGAATTCGCGGAAAGCCGACTGCCGCGGCCATTCGTCTGGGGAATTAGCTCCGAGAGAATCAATGGCGAATAAAGGGTGAATCCATCCTGCTCTCCAAGCCAACTGACACATGCTCTTGACAAATAAAGTAATCCTATTAGATTGGAATATACCATTTGCATGTGTGAAAAGGTTGTGCGTGTGTACGTGCATGCACATATAGGTGTGTGTACCTGTGTGTTTGACTGTGTGTGTGAGCGTTTAACACTGATTCAAGGCCTTTCCTGCGGGAATGATGGTAAATAGACCTGTCATTTCCTTTTAAGCACAGCCTGAATGCTTTGCTATAATGAGACTGTCAATTTCTCTCTTTCCAACCAACCCCTCCCACCCCCCATCCTGCTCTGAGCCCCATGGGTCACTGCTAGAGAAAGATTGTGTGGCGACCCTAATGAGAAGGCTTGTTCCATTGCGCCTGACAGCCATTTGGGAAGCAGCAGCCTATAACCCTACACACAGTTTTTAAAGCCGCATTTCAAAGCCTTCTCCCTTCTCACACTCATTCCTCTGCCTCAGAGAGAGGTTGTATTCGAGTAAAAAAAAATTTGGCTCGTCAGAGAGGCAGGGAGACGTGCCGGAGGGAGCTGAATACGAAGAGCAGGGGCAGGTGAATAAATTGCAAACAGAAGGCGAGACATTTCTCTCTGCAGGAGACGGAAGCCTTTATATGATAAAACGCTCGCTGTTTAAACGAGGTGATGCTGACCGCCTTGAAAAGAGAGAGAGAGTTCTGTGGGAAAGCGCTCGGAGTGGGATGCCCTTGAGACGATTATATAAAAGAAAGGATTTCCCTTGTTTAATGAGCTGATTTGACATTACAATATGCTGTCCTTCTCAATGCAATCTCACATCTCTCTCTTCATAAATGCTTTCATCACAGTGCAAACCCCAAAAGAGAATAGAAGAAAAACACTTGAATGCTATGAAATGCTATTTTGACACATTTTACCTGTGTAACATTAAGGCATATCTTTATTTATTCTTCCAAAACCAGACATTTATAAGAATGGCTGAACAAATGTTTTATGTAATGATCTATGCAGTATAGTCTGGTTCTCAGGTAGAGTCAGACCAACTCTCCCTAAGTTACTGTAGGTGGAAAATAGCAGAAAGAGCTATTCATAAACTTTGACATTATCCAATAATTTGCTGAAATTGCTGGCTGGAGGAAATGCACTTATACTTACATTACTTCTCATGGTTTGGGCAGAACTCCAAAGAGCTGTTTAAATAATTGGAGCTCTTACTCCTACATAGATATGCTTTGCCATGTCTCAGTCTGCATAATACACGCATTAGTCTGAGTCACAGTACACCTGCTCTTTGAGTTACAGTGTGAATATGATAAGAGAAATCAAAGTGTGGGGGAAGCCTGTGATAACTGGAAATTCACTGCTATTTGTACATATGTTTTGTGTAAAGCCCCTACATGTAGAATATTTACCTTAATATATGATTACTAAAATTATGATTTGCATATGATTTGGTGTGAAATGACTGACGGCACAAAGATTGAGCCTCAACCAAAACAGAAAGAAGACTCACTTTGCTCTACTTTTTCGTACAGAAACAAATACACAGATTAGACTACAGATGCTGTCCAATCTCACGACAGCTAGCTAGATGTGCAGCATCAACTGTTGCTGTAGTTGGCATTACTACATTCCTGGAATAATTAGGATAACCACATCATTCACCAATATATTGTCAAGAAGAATAGTTCCACTCTACTATATTGCTAAGCTCCGGTAAGTTAGCTGTGTTTCAGTCTCATAGTAGCCTGTTAGCCTGTGTGAAATGTTTCGTTAGCATTGCCCAAACTGAATAAATTCCACGTTAGGCAAAACTGCTTTGCTAGCTCAATCTCTAACTAAAATATTTACCAGCAAAAATATTTTTGCAGTTACAAATACACATTGTCATATGAATATATATAATATGATATGAACAGCACCATTTCGTTAGCGTTGCAAAACCATTAACAAAACCTGTTATAACTAGTTGCTAAGAAAATATTTGCCGGCAAAAAATATATTTTTGTCACACATATTAGCCACCGCAGTTGCAAAGCTATACCTAACACCGGTCGAGCGAGCATCATTCAGTACGAAGTGAGAGAGCGCCGTTTGACTGACTGACCTGTGTTTGGCTCCTGTTGAACACGTCTTAACACAAGTTTATTCCAGTTCTATTGTTCAGTTTGCATTTTGACAATTTCACGTCAGCTCCTCTGTATGACATGAGTAAACATGAGCGTGCTGTGTGCAGTTTAATTCAAACAGTTAGCTCTCGCTGCCAGTTGGGGCCGCCAACGTGCGAAGTTGCCTAGTGCAGCTTTAAGTGTCCAGTATGACACAAGCTGTCTGCATTACAGCTGTCTGTTGGGCGGCAGGTTGGTCTGGAGGTTCCCAGCACTAACAGCATGGTGTTTTCCAGCTACTGGTCGGTTTGCTGGAAGGTGACTGGTTTTTACATCTTCCGTCCCCACTTAAGTACCACTGACCCAGACACTTAACCTCAAGCTCAATTTACATAGACCTCCATCAAATGCATCTGTGTAGGAGGCTGTTTGTGCATCTACCTTGGAGGGATATATGAAAAAACTAATTCCACTTACTTTGAGCAAATTGGACCAAAAAAACCTAATCTTAATCTTTTTATTTGGAAGTTTATTGGATTTGGTAGAATTGCAGCGCAAAGGGCTTCAATAATGCACAGTCTGCTCTCCTTCGGCATTCGATACCCGAGCTCTGCTAATGAGATATTACCATATTAGCTCCCCAGATGATGAAATATTATCTGTTCCAGTGCATTTCTCTCATCATATCTCCTTCACGTCTGCAGAGTGATACCTAATTCCATTCCTGTGAGTCAGAGATAGAATAGGAGCAATTCAGCTTAAATTCGTCTCCCATCACATATTGATTAGCCATTATTTTCCCCCAACTCCATGAATTGTTATTGTGAGGAGTGACGTATGCCCACTTGGATTCAAGTGCACCTTGTGGAGAGGCAAATTGCTGTAGAGCTGCGGCTGTAAAATAGAAGTGTGTGGCTGTAAAATAGAAGTCAGAATTGAGACACGAAGCCCTTTGCGTGCACACACACACACACACACACACGCGTGCACACACAAGTATATCCACGCTGTAATTTGACAAATGGATAAGAACAGGGAGGATGAATGTACCATGGCAGGAGGTCCTGGAGGGTCGGGCTTGGTCGCTCAGAGAATTTCTTTTTGCATATCAACTGTAGCCGGCTGCTCTCGCTCTCCTTCTCTCTTCCTCTTTCTCTACTCCTCTTGAGCTTCATTTTTCTCTCCTTCCCCCTCCTCCTCCTCTCTCTCATGGTTAAATGATTCCCAGGTTCTTCATTTGTAGCGTTCAGACTTCACCACAGGCTGGGTTTGATGTGGTTCCTATGTATTCCTAGACCAATCCGTTAATCAAGTGACACAAATGGTCAGTTTACTTTTGAGATTGCAAAAGGGATTTTACATGTTTATTAGTGGAGTTTATTGGTGGTGTTTTATCCAGGATTATGTTCCAAAATGCAGTCGAGTTCGAGGAAAAGTTGTCACCAGAAACTTGTGACTTGATATTTCAAAAAATGCAAGTGATTTTATCATCATTTTGGAGGCAAAATTCTTTAGATGGTTAATAACTCAAACGACACTCCATAGTGCGCTTCAGCTTCATCAGTAGCAGTCATATTAAAACAGCAGGCGTCACTTCTTTGCTAATCGACGTCTCATTTTGGAACGAGGCTCAGTTCATTCACGACAACACTGTACTTAGAGGCAGAGGCATTGAGAGGGGGAGTGTCTCTGGGACTGTTGAGTATTATTAGCTCTGCATAATTACATGCTCACACTGCCTGGTATAGATAGAAATATGCACTCTAAAAGTACTTGGATGCATAATTCTATTTGAATCATGCAGCATGTATTCTGTATGTATAGGCACTGTAGTCTAGTCTAGTTTATGTATATAGCACTTTATCACAAGCAAGTCTCAAAGGGCTTTACATACCATCAGTACATGTTATATACATATATATACACATCATATGCATCCTATACTTCGTTATATGTACCACAGTGGAGTACACTACTGCACATGGTAGGTTAATGATGCTAGGCAGGCATAGTTTGTCCTGGATTACTTCAAATATAGCATCTCATTATATTTGGTGTTATCCATGGTGGCATTAATCAAGCTACTGCATCAACATGAGTTGCATGAAGTACATTTTGTGCAAAGCGGATATCCATAGCAGCAGAGTCTGAGAAGTTCATTAGGTTTGCGAGAAATGATGCATGTCCTTCGAGGGCATTTGTCGTTTATTTTACTGGGACCTCACAGATAGGCTTGAAAGCTAAGCAATTATGTTTGATTGTGCTAAAAGGGCGTGGAAAGTTTCCAGTGTCTCAGTTTTAGACGTTAATGACAAAGTCCTCTGCAGGGAGACAGAGAAGGTTCCAGGCTTGTGGAGCTCAGTCTGACTCCAAAGGCCTCGAGCTGCAGTCAACCCAGTTAGGAGCAGCAGACTTCAGTCAAGGATGGAAACAGCGAGGTGGCAGGTTTCATTAAAGGGGCAATACGTAAGGTTTTTACTGCCCCATAGCGCAAAATGACCATAATATATCTGTTGGGTATTGATAGGTCATCAATACCAATGACCAGGTGCTGAGATTTCTTCACATTCTGGCCCATACTCCTCACCTATTGCCATTTCAAGACATTGTACAGTATCTTCTATGTAACTTATTGACTCCCACTAGTAGAGCAAACACTCTCTAGTTGCTGAGACGCAGGAATACTGTTCATTGATAGTCTCCATTTACTTTTATACACACAGTTGGATGTCATTAATGTCTAAACTCAGACAATGTAAACTTTGGCAGACCGTTTTAGCACATCAACAATCAGACGTAATTGGCTCAAAAAGTGGACCGCCGTGAATCTACATCTTACATGCACTTCCCCTCTGGCATGTGTCATCTCAGTTTAGCCAGTGCCTACTGTGATGGATGCAGAGTGGCCCTGGCTTAGTTCTTTCATTTCTTCACTGCGAAGCCGGCAGTAATTGGCAGGTTGAGATTTTGACAAGGAAACAAAAAGGGGAAAATTCGGCGTCTGCCATCGCACTCAGGCGGTCGTGAAGCTGCTGGGATTTGAAGGTGGCTCCGAAAACTCAGTTTTACTTCATTTCACACCGCACGCACTACACACACACACACTCACACACACACATACACACACACACACACACACACACACATAATGTCACTTTCCAGGCAAAAACAAATAAAAGAAAGTAAAATTAACATGATTATTGAACAAAAACTAGCAAATATAAGAACTAGCAGTCTATATCTTTTGACGTTGAATATATTTTGATGTGACCGCCTGGACTAATGTTGAAAACTCATGTATATATATGAAAATGAAATTTGAGTCATCCATAGTTGCTAACTGCATCGTTATGTGAAATTGAGTCCTAAATATCTTTCTGATATCAGATCTATCTAATTTCAAAACAGTTTCCAAAGCTGTTTTAGTGTAATATGAATTTTTACCCTTCCATAATATCATATTGTGAAAACTGTGTGCTGTTTTGGGTCGATGTTGAACTTGGCCACCTCCTACATGTTGCTCAAATGCTTGCTGGGATATCTCGAAATCAATACTATTATTGAGTATCAAGTCCTGGTTGATAGCACAGTGTGTGTATAGCTGAGGCTTGTAACACGTTAACATAAAGCATCAGGCTGTGCATGCTATCAGCGTGTGTAATAATGTGTAGCTCTTCTCCCCTCTGGGTCTATTGATGCATGGATCCACTAATGGCCACCATCACCCTTGTTTAATTGCATCTGTGTGTTGACTCCCTGGAGTGTGTGTGTGTGTACATAGGGTGTGCGTGTGCGTAGGTCGCTGTTTGTACAGTACGTGTGTGTGCGCGAGACTGCTAATCAGTTGAGACAGAGCCATTTTTCAAAGGAGCTACTTCATCAGAGGGTTCACAGCAGCCTAATTAACCCAGCGGGCCAAACAACATCTAGAGACTTTATGGCCGTGCGATCTATCGGGCTTCACCGCACCGGCTGCAGCGCTTGCTTACTAATCAATGGGCTGGTAAAGTCCTTTTGATCACCGCGCCGACTGCTTTCTGCATTAGCCGTTGCAAGGAAGTAGCTGGAGGCTCTCTGGGTTTGTTGTCGTTTTTAAAACTATTAAAGTTAATCTACTTCTTTACGATATGGAATTTGATTTTGTTGTGTTAGCGCTTGACTGAGCCTTTTGGATGATGTCAGCTGTAGATCAGTGAGGTTGAAGATGATCTCTCGAATACTAAGATCTTCAGCTTAGGGGTTGAAGCTGACTGACATTACTTTTTCATGTCAATGAGGGTTTACAGTGTTGGTGCAGGGCGTCATATCAAGATATATTCAACGTCGAAATGTTTGCTGGGTATATTTTTCAGAGGCAGCATGTCCAGTGTAACAGACCGTCAGGGATTATCAGACAGTGTAAGTCAGTTCCAGTTTGGTTGCTGCTTGTCTAGCTCAGCTCCATCAGATCCCTTACAACTATGACTCAAAGTCCACATCACAGAGGCAACATGTTGTAAAAAGGCAGCCAAGAAATTTTGCCAGTAGTCATGACCGTCAGTATGTTTCTGTGCTTCTTTTGTTCCATGTTTGTCCCATTCACTAATCTCTAATGTGTAATCCTGTAGTTGGTTTTTAGTCCTCAGTCATGTTAGCTTTCTGAGAGCAAAAAGATGCACATGCATAAACACACACACACACACTCAATCAAACACATACTGGAAAGTGGCGGAGTGCAAAGAATCGGCTTTGTTTCTGTAAGCACCAATCAAAGCAAAGACAAAGCTTCCAGTAGCAGCAGGGTGATAAGCTGAACACAGAGTAAATATTGACTGCTGGTTATTCCATACTGCAGCAGCCCTGACAGCCAATCCATGAGCTGCTGTAACTCAAGTCTGTTTTTCAGCCTAACAGGCAGTTCCCGCTTCACATCCACTGATCTTCGCAATTCTATGAAATCAGCCGGGGGAATGAACCGTTGAAAATAAGGAATGACGAATCCAAGGAAAGTACGGCTCCGGCGTATACGAATGAAAGTCTTTTTTTTTTTTTTTTTTATCTGAAAGGGATTTACCGAAACTCGCCGAGTGAGACGTATTTGAATTGCCACTCTCTCTGTAGCCTTTGAGTACATCGTGCTGAAATGCCATTTGCATTTCTGGGTGGGTGGCGGCAGAAAGTGAACATCTCTGAGTCTCTTTAAGTTTGATCCGTAGGAGCTGCGCTACAACACGTTAATTCCCAGGCAAGGCGTTTTAGTCACTGTCTCTTACAGTCTGAGGCAGTAAGCAAACAGCCTGCTGGACAGTGTGCGGTCACATGCTGATGGAGCTACCCATGGCCTAGTTAATGGGGTCAAAGGTCACGTTTTCTGACATTAGCTGAATCACAAAGGCCTTTAACTAACAGTCCTAAGAAGTGACTAGAGGTCTCCACTGCTCTGCTTTATCACGTTGCCTTTAAATATCATAATGTAATAGTAGTGGTCCTTCAGTGGCCAAAGGATGCAGTGTGTGTGTGTGTGTGTGTGTGTGTGCATGTATGTGTGTTTAAACCATCCCCTGTTTTGATGGAAGGCCAACAGCCTTTAGACCATCATGGGACTCTAAAACTCTCCATTGAAAGCCAGACTAATGAATTATTTTAGGTGTTTTAACAGATTCTCTCTCTGTGTGTGTGTGTGTGTGTGTGCATGCCTCTTCCCCCTATGCACACGTGTGGCTTCGCACGCAAGGGTAAATTATTGATAGTTTGAAGGGATGAGTAAAATGACTCCGTTCAATATTGCATTCATTTCCAGAACTCGGGAATTCAGTTGATGCAGGATGATTTTCTTGCTACTTACCGCTGGTGGGCAACTCTACCAAGTCTGTCTCTTTCTCTTTCTTACCTCTTCTCTCTCTCTTTTAACCCCCCCACCCCCTTCCCCCACCTGTATTTAAAATCAAATCATATTCATTTAATCGCTTTTTTTTACTTTATTTTTGCTGTCGGAAAGGACTGTACAGAGCGACAAATGGACTCTGTGTGTGTGTGTGTGTCGGGGAGAGTGAGCGGTGAGTGTGTGTGTGTGTGTGTGTGCTATCTCCCCTCGGCTGCCCTGAGGAATAACTGTCCAGAGCCGTTCCTTGTGCCCGGTAATAGCGTGCCGCTATCTCGGCCCGCGCGGCGCTGAAAAGAAATGACTTTTCCCGACGTCACGGCTTCCCTTGGCTGCTCAAGCCTGATTCAGCAGCAATGAATGGAGCCTCTTCCTCCCTCCCCCTGACATTCCAGCCAATCTCAATTTTTTTTTAGGGCATTTCTGCTTTCATTTGATAGTATACAGCGAGAGAGACTGGGAATGACATGCAACAAAGGTTGTAAGGGGGTTTGGAGCCTGTAAATGGCTGTAAGTATAAATTACGTGTCTTAACTTGCTGATTTCACCAGCACACCCAACCTTGCCCTTATGCAAATCGCCAAATTGTATTCCTCATCCGCTGCCATATCCTCCCCTAACCTTCCCGGCTCTTTCCGTAATGACTTTTTCAATTTGATGAGTGGGATTGAAGCGCTTTCTCCATCCAGCTCCGCTTCCTGCATAACGACGACATTATCGCCTCCCCGCAGTTAGTTAATTGCGTAACGTGTTTATGAGCGGCCAGGGGGTTGACGGCCCTACGGTAACGTGGAGCTGAAGTGATGCTCTGAAGCACTGCGGACGCTGCTTCAGAGGAACGTGTTCAAACTGTTTTGTCTCCCGTAACAAAAAAAGTCTGAATGAGCCATCGGGATGAGCTCTCTCTCTCTCCCTGATGTATGCTTTGTGGCCCCATGTTTTCCCTCTCGAGTGCTTTCTCCGCCAATTGCCGCTTCAGAGTGTTTTCCCTCCCATTCTTCTTCCCGAAGCATGTACTTGTACGCTCTCCTGCCTGAGGGCTCTGGAGCTCAAAAGCGACGGCAGCCCGGGGCTTTACAATATCCACAGTGGCAAAACCGATGGCCGTATTCATCTCTAGGGCCTGACAGAGGAGGGATTTGGCTCGGAGATGGGGCCGGGATGGATGGGCCTGTCCCGGGGGGCCACAGGAGGATACAGAGGGCTTGGAGGAGCAATGTCTGGCCGCTCCGCTATCCATCAGGCCCCCGCGGCTCCCGGGGGGCCTCGCGGCGATCGATGGTACTCCTCGATGCAAGGCTGAAATATGGGGGTCTGTCCACGGGGCTGGAGGAAACCTGTGCTGTTGTTGTTGCACCTTGAATACTAACACCGATAACAGACCGCTTCTCGGTTCATTCGCTCTCTGCCACCTCCGGGAGATACAGCTGTTTATTTTCTCTTCTGGTTAAGAGGCTCTGGCGCCGACCTTTTTTGTCGCTTCGCTACAAATCACCGGGCCGCTTCATCAAGCTCGCGCGTCGGAATGAAAAACTGTAAGTAAATGCGGAATTAAAGCGAGATTTAGTTGAGCTGTCATTTGCCGGGACAAACTCT
Source organism: Centroberyx gerrardi (assembly GCF_048128805.1). Classification (NCBI taxonomy): domain Eukaryota; kingdom Metazoa; phylum Chordata; class Actinopteri; order Beryciformes; family Berycidae; genus Centroberyx; species Centroberyx gerrardi. Next base: position 7,068,956 of record NC_136014.1, read on the forward strand.
GAGGCTGTATTTCACGCCAGATGACTGTTTGTTGGTCCGAACATGACATCACCTATATCCAATAGCACCCTAGGGAGCGCGCTGAGTGCATCTGAAAGTGGTCGGGGGGCTAATACATTCTGCCGGGTCGTCCAGCAAATAGGCAGCACCAGATGATCCATTCACCCCAAAGTGTTTCTTGGGCTAAATGAAAGGGGCTGCGGAGGAGCTGAGCCAGCAGGCCCTGAACAGACAGTTACATTGATAACATGCCTCTTTTTTTAAATCAGTTGCTCCCCCCACTGGACCCTGTGGCCCTTAAGAGCCCCGGCACCTCCACTCCTCGCTAGCAGAGAGCAGTCTGAAACCCCCAAGAGACACAAGTCCTGAGGGCCATGATGCATGGGTCCATTTTTGACGTGTTCTAGATGGAAAATATCGCCTTCAGCAAGGCTGGGACTGGCCATATGGCACCAAATCTATGCAGATAATGTAGTGTAATTCTTTAAAGAATTTTTGCATTGTCTGTTACCTTGGCCTTAATGGTCTCTATGCATTTATGTAGAATGGCAATAGAGCTGAAACGACAGAACATGAATCGATTATAATTTTGATAATCAATTAATGGTTTTAGTCATTTATCAAGTAAAAATACCAAACATTTGCTTATTACAGCTTCACAAATGCTAAGATTGCTGCTTTTCTCTGTTTCATATCATTATAAAATGAATACTTTGGGTTTTTCGGCTGCTGGTCAGACTAAGGAAGGAATCTGAAGAATCACTTTTGGCTCTGGGAACTTGTGATGGGCATTTGTCATTATTTTTGACATTTTATAGAGCAAATGATTAATGATATTGTGATGATATTGATGATATTGGTCCACATTGGTCCATATTGTCCACGCTAACATGACAATACAGACCTTTAACAGGTCTCAAGACTAAATTGTCTGGGATCCATGTCAGGCCGACAAAAGCCTCTCTATGGAGTATGGCACTGCACTGCAAAAAATATCCCTCTCTCACGAACAAGCCAAATAGTCTGGTATTGAGTCTTAAAATCTTATTTTTCTTTAAACAAGTGAAAAAAATCTGCCATTGGGTTGAGATAAATTCACCTATTTCCAATGCAAATCAATTTGTTTCAGTAGTTTTCTTGAATCAGGTGTCGTGTTCTTGATACCAGTGGAATGGACACGTTAAAATTGATATTTTTTGCAGTGTACTGATCCAGTCCATTAGTTGTACTGAACAGTGCAGACCATTAGTTTGGTGAAGATGGGTGAATGATTGATGTAATCCATTTGTCTCCACTTAGAGAACATCCTGTGCATGGGAAAACGCACTGAACTTAGTCACGCTGTGTTCATTCTGACACGTGTCACGTTGCTCTTGGTATCTGACTTGTGAGTCAGTGTCATGATTCCAGACTCATTTAAGAGAAATTGGAAACAAGTGGCATTATCTCACCCCTTTGGTTTCACTTTCATCCCGTCTTAAAATGTAAAGACTGAACATGAGACTAAATAACCTGTTAAAATGGACATTTTTTGCAGTGCATGGCGCCAGTTGAGGGCGATTGGGAGTTTAGTTGAGACCTCTGTGGAAGGTGTTGTATTTCAGCAGGTATGGAGGGGAGTCTCTACTGTAATTGGACCTCTGAGGATGTAATGTAGAGACTGCAAGGTGTGTTGTTAAAACTATCACTTCCTCAGTCTCTGCCATACGTGTAGCTGCTCTAAAAACCCACCTACCGGGAACTTCAGTTAGCGTCGCCTTCCAAACGCCTGCTGCTTGGTGGCTGAAACTTTCATTTAGTGTCCTTGGGCTTAGTATCATGTCCACGCCACCATAAAAGTTCCAATAAAGTCTTCCATTTTCACAAAACGCAGCTTTTGGGAGCTAGGAGCTACAGCTAATGCTCCACGCTGATGACACCGACCCTTCAGAGTAAAGGTTCCCTGGCAATATATATCAAAACCTGTGAGGTTTAATAGAATGTTTTAGACAAAGTATAAACTTTTCTGTCATCCAGAAGTCACTTCTTAACTTGCAAAGTATTGCGCGCACACCTTCTCTCTCACAGGTTTTGGTATATTGCAGAGGAATCTTTATTCTGAAGGGTTAGCATCATCAGCGTCATTCACCCTACTATTCCCCATTCACCCTATGGCACAAGCACCTTTCTCCTTGTCCTTGTGGCGCCTCTAGCATACGCCAATCAAATTTCAAAATAAGAGTCATACACTGAACAAACAAACCAACAAACCCATATGGCTGAGGAGAATGTCACTTGGCAGCAGAGTAAATACCGTAAATCCTATAATATTGGCCCGGGCCTTTATTTACCTCAATTGCAGAGGGTACCAGGCCTTTATTGGAAGCAGGCTTATATTAGAGACAGGCCTTTATTTCTAATTCCCTCTGTTTGATAAGTATATTTGCTCATATTTTAGGACGAAGCCTCCTTGTTTTCTGATCTGCTTCTGTTGGGGTACGTTAGGTAGATGTTTTTTTGTTACTGCAATGCATTACGATAATTACGGTAATCGACGACGACATGCTCCAGAGACTTCCGCCGGCCGAGCCGTCTTGTGGCACTTGTACGTTACTACAAACTACAGTTACAAACAGGCACCAGGAGTTTACCGGTATCCACCGTTGTTTGCATGTAAGCTGAAGCTAACTGAAGCTAACTGAACCGGCCGAGATTTCGGTGGGGGTCCCGACGCCGATGTGTCACCAGGCGTCCGGGGTTTGGATCGGGAGGATCAATGCGGGCCGTGGGCGCGGTGGAGAGGCAGCGGCGGAGAGAGGAGACGGACATGATCCAGCCATATACTAGGTTTTGACCTAGTCTTGTTTCCTTTGTTTTTCCCCCGGCCTGTATTTGAGGCCGGCCTTTATTTGTTCGTGTCGACCACACCCCCGGCCATTATCGGAGACCCGGCTTTTAATTGACTACAGGCCACTATTAGAGGATTTACGGTATGCAAGATTTTGAATGGGTGGAGTTCAGATTCAACATGCAAGTGAATTCAATTGAATTGCAATGACATCTCGAAGCCATTCGGGCTACAGGGAAGGTTGTCGTGCCTTGAGAAATCAAGGCTTTAAGAAGCAATCAAAGGCTTTACACACAAGTGCAAAGGTGTGCAGAGTACCCTTCATTGTAATCTGCAAGATAAGTCTGAAGCCTCGCAGAGAACCTTGCGTTGCATCCAGCGTTATCATTGAGAATAGTGACAGTTTGACTTGCTACGAAGCAGCTGGTGTAAAGACAGATTATGCGTTCACACCAGCTGTTTTAATATGTTTTTTTCTATAATGGGAAAGATCCCAGCAAGCATTTGATGGATGGCGACATGCAGGAGTTGGCCAATTTGAAAATGTCACAGATTATTACTTTAATCTAATAACTGGAAACAACACGCTCAACTCAATTTACTTCAGTTCTGGGTGCTGACTCCCTCAATATACAGCATGAACCAAATTTTCTATTATTAACTTTATCTTGCATTTTCTATTGATTCTTGTAAATACCCACGAGTGCTTCTTGTTCTGCTAACAATGTAATTTTGAGAAAGAGATACGGAGAAAGAGCGTGCAGATAGGTTGACAGTGACAGAGTGAGACACGATAGCATATGGGCACAGAGTAAGAGAGAGAGAGAGAGAGAAACAGAGAGCAAGAGAGAGAGAGAGAAACAGAGAAAGAGACGGAGATGGAAAGGAAGAGACCAGCAGAGCCATGTGAGATCTTCCTTCAGCACTATTGAAGTCTCAGCCTTTATTCCCAGACAGAGCCAGGCCTTCGGCCCGTCTCCCCTCAGATCTCTGTCCTCCCCGCTGAGCTCAGTGAGACGGGCTGTGAACGGCTCCCCGGGGTGGGGCTGAGAGGACCTGGAGCTGTGGCCATCAAGACACCCCCCCACCCCCCACCCCCAACACCCCCAACACCCCCAACACCCCACACACACACACCCCTTTTAATCCTCTAAATGGGCTCTGATCTCCCCCGACAGCGCTGAGCCCAGCCTGCTGTCTCTGACTGCATGCTCTGCCACCCGCTGATCAATGGGAATGTGAAATTATCAGTTGGTGCTTGTTCTGAACGCTGTCCAAAGCCGAGGAAAGACGGGGTTTTAGTGTATGTGTGTGTGTGTGTGTGCGTGCTCTGATGTTATTCTGACAGATTGTTTTGTTTAAACAAAAAAGTCGGGTTTTAGCAGCGTGTGTGTGTGTGTTCTTATGTAGGCCAATTCTGACAGATTGTTTTGTTCAAACAAAAAACAGGGTTTTAGCAGTGTGTGTGCATGTGTGTGTGCATGTGTGTGTACTTATGTAATTCTGACACTGTTTGAACAAAACACAGAGTTTTAGCATTGTGTGTATGTGTGCGTATGCATGTGTACTTATGTAATTCTGACATACTAGTTTTTCTCAAAAACAAAAAAGTTTTGGTGGTAAGCTGCCACAAAATCCAGCCCCTTTCTTCTTCTGCATGAAGGAGCCAATCTTTTCTAACCTCTGTTCTTGGAGAGCTTCTTGTGAGCGCGATGCTGTATGCAGAAATAACTAAAACCCATTCCCAGCACCCACACCATCTCTTCCCACAGAGTCCCATTGGTGAAAGCAGTCCAGGCACAGGGCCTTTTCCACTAATCAGAATTATCAGTATCATATCGAATGACAGAAGTGTCTCGTTGCATTACAGAACCACAGATTCACATTAGTGTTTGAAAAATCGATGTGATGAGAGATGAGCAAAGAGTTCTATATCTCTTGAGCAACTGTTGAGGTTTGGATCTGTGTGACTACAATAGGAAAACTACAGTACGGCACATTTTAACATAGTTTCGCACCTTTTCGAGTGAGAGATGGCCTATTGGAAAACCCTCTGAAGAAAAGGCATGAATTCCCAACAGATATTGTTGTTCCGACGGACTTCAAAGCTCTAATGAGATCCCAAAAAGCTTCGGAAAGAGTGCCGACATTCCCCTCAAGAGTTTGGGCAATGTCTCTCTCCTTTTTGTCAGTGCTGTTTCACATCGCGAATCCTCGAAGGGCGAGGTAAGATAAAAAGATTTTAATGAGCGTAGTTCCGGAGACACCCACATACTCGTCCCTCCTCGCTCTAACAGTGCGGCAGGAGAGTAGTAAATTGTAGCCTAATGGATTTCTCTGACAAAATAAGAATGAAGTTGAAATTTGCACTGTCTCATCTGCGGAAGGGAAAGTGCTATTTTGCCTTGCGTTCCTTTATTTTCAGGTTCGCTCTGATTTAAAGTGACGTTTCCCTTTGGAAGTACATTGTCATTGTTTAGCACACAGTGCAAACTCCCTAAAGGAAAATGTAAAAAAGTCAATCAATATTGTCTGCCTCAGGCAATCTGTAGTTACACCGCTTTCATTTTTAAAACACAAACACATAAATGAATCATATAGCTAGGTGACCCTGACAGTGTTGTTTTTATGTGTTCATGGTTGCAGTTTTTCAAGAAGTAATTTTGCCTGGGAAAAAAACAGAGGACAGCTGATGAGGGAGGCTGGATGCCCAGGAACACACGGAGAGGTCTGTGTGCTGGAAGGTGAAGATGTTCTGCCAGTGGGAAATCATTTTAATTTGCTTTACTGCCTGGATCATTTTAATCAGTGTCTGCGGGGGGGGGAAATGATATTAACACCATTAAGATCATTTGTAATCCCTCCGAAATATCTGAGATAGAATTGTCAGCTGTGATGATGATGATGATGATATCGACGACGATGGTGATAGGGATGATGATGACAACGATGATGATGATGGATGATGATAAGGATGATAATATATGGATGACGATGATGATAGGGACAATGATGATAATCATGTCATAATGATGATGATAAGGAAAACAATGATGATGATGAAGATAAGGAGGAAGATGATGGTTATGATAAGGATGATGATGATTATGATAGGGATGATAATATATAGACGATGATGATATGGGCGATGATTATGATAATCATGACAATAATGATGATCATGATGATCATGATGATAAGGATGGCGATGATGAGGATGAGGATAATGATGGATAAGGATAATATTATGATGGTGATGATGATGTTAATGATGATGATGATGGTGATGATAAGAATGATGATGATAAGAATGGTAATGATGACATGATAAATACAATGGTGGCGATGATGGTGGGATGATAATGAAAATGATGATGAGGACTGATGATGGTGATGAGGGAGACAATGATGATGATGATGATGGTTAACATAAGGACTACGATGAAAATGACAGTAAAGGTGATGGTGATGACAGCGATGATGAAGATGATGATTCTTATTATCATTCAGCTCATCTCTAGTGTGAGTTTCATGGCGATCACATGGGATTAGTGTTATTTGATATTGGAATAATGGCATAATTAGCTGTTGGCAGACTGGACCGCTGGACTCTTCCCATTGGAGAACGATGAGAACAGAACACAATCAGCCTCCCCTGGGATGATTGCTCGCTCTCTTCCAGCTATGGATGTGTCTGGCTCGGAGACGCGAGGTCAGCTCTGTTGGTGTCCCTGGCTGGGAGCGATGAAAAGTTGTCTGGATTGATTATCACCCAGGGAGCGTTTGGCCCGAGTTCACGTTCTGCTGTCTGTGGCCAGTCGGCTCTCTACCAGCGGAGAGGAAACTCAGTCACAAACTTTTCTCAAGAACTCTGACCTCCCACCATTGCTGCGGTAGGTATTCATCGGTTTCTCGGTGTCTTAACAATGGAAAACTTTTAGATACTAAGAAATCCATAGGACCAGTGAAATTGTCAAATATGGGAAATTAATATATAATGTTGACTCAGTATACATGCTCTTTTCCAGCAATGCAACTTGCTGTTAAGTGATGAGAACACAGACACCAAAATCATCCATTTGTCCCTGGCATGTCCCTCCATGCTAACACTTTAGCATACGCTATGTTGAGTGATAGTAGGCTCCATGCTAACACTTTAGCATACGCTATGTTGAGTGATAGTAGGCTCCATGCTAACACTTTAGCATACGCTATGTTGAGTGATAGGCTCCATGCTAACACTTTAGCATACACCACGTGGAGTGATAGTAGGCTAAAGTGAAATAGTCAAATTTGTCACACTACTTGTCAGTCAACTACCAAGCTCCCTTCTCTCCTTTCCTCCTCCCTCCTCTTCCACGTTTCTTACTCCCCCTATATTCTTTGGCAAGGCAGAACAGAAGTGAGCTGGTTCGGCAGGCTGTGCAAAAGAACGGCACCTTTCATGTCTAAATCCAGGTAATCTGTTTGGTCTTATTGCTGTCAGGTAGAAGGGCCTGTTGTACTGCTGTCACCCAGGGCCCTGGTCCCGGCCCCGGCCCCGGACCCGGCCCCGCTCAGCAGCGGGCGCCGGGTCCCAAAGGGCTCAACCGTACCTGGGGAGGCTGTGTCAGTAATCCCCTTCTTCTCCTGCGGCAACAGTAGTAGCGATCTTCCCAAAAGCTTTTTTTGCCCAATTATTTTTCTACAGTATATGCACTACTGCCTGTTTTTCACTGACATTTGAGTTTGTTTGTTAGACACGGAGGGATATGCCTCTGTCACATGTAGCGTTTTTACTTTTAACGTGCTCTCTGGCTTTATGATTCACAGATTTTGAGGGAAATCTTTCCACAAAGAAATTAGTTATTGATTCCCACTACAAATACTACAGTCAACTGGTTATTGATTCCTATAAACGTGTAAGTTTCAGACTCAGATTTAACTGCCTTGCTTCGTTACTATTTGTATTCAGAGTGGAAGGCGTTTCCTTGTCAAGGTCGCTGTGGTGATATCCACCATTAAGCCGATTTAAGCTATGATTTTTATCTTTTTCACCACAGGCTAGACTTTAGATGGATTGGTTTCGCATTCTCTGATGGATTGCAACATTTGTCACTCTATCTTTTACACCTCGTTGGATATCTTGACTTAGTTTGCGTACTTTGGAAAGTCAAAAAGAGAGAACATCTGCCGCATTGCTTTTATTACCTTCACTTTTAAATTAGAACACAGTGCAGACAGCAGCTCGCGTTTTATAGACAGATGTGAGATCCGAGATAAATCCCCACCATTTCATCTCATACACCCCATTCCATTTTGCATGTCATTTTTGTTTTAGAATGGACGGTGTAGTCTTTTAGATGTAAATTTGCTTGGATCCAGACAACTGCGAGGAGATAAATTGCGAGGCCTTGCGGTAGAGAGGCAGCAGCTGTTCTGAGGTGTGATGGCTCTGCCAATGCGGTAAATGATTGTCAGAGCAGACTGCAAACCTATTACAATAGGACATCACATCAAAGGTAGAGGGAAATAGATAGAGAGATAGATAGTACACTGTTGAAAGCGATGAGAGGGAAGGACAGGTTGACGGTGTCCACGTTTACATGCACAGAGAATTCCTCGGTTGAGCTTGGTTAATCAAATAACCTGGTTTTGGGTGGATGCATGTAAACATCAGAACTGGGTTAGATTAACCTCACACTCCCAGCTCACACTCTGACTGTGGGAAACCTGGATAGGATGCCTGGCTTACTCCCAAATTAAACAGGTTATTGTGGCATGGAACAAATGAACTCCTTTCACTTTTGGTTTTCACTGTCTGTACAAGTTCAGATTCACGATGTCAACAAAAAGCATGGCAGTGAGTAATCCTTACTATTACTATTGGAGACATAATTTCTTTCCTCTGTATTAGAAGTACACTACATGGCCAAAAGTATGTGGATACCCCTTCTAGTTAGTGGATTCGACTATTTCTGAGCTTTGTGAAAAGGGTTTCCATGGCCAAGCAGCTGCACACAAGCAATGCCAAGCGTCAGTTGGAGTGATGTAAAGCCCATCATCGGACTCTGGAGCAGTGGAAACTCATTCTCTGGAGTGATGAATCACGCTTCACCATCTGGCAGTCCGACAGACGAATCTGTGTTTGGTGAATGCCAGGAGAATGCTACCTACCTGAAGTGCCAACTGTAAAGTTTGGTGGAGGAGTAATGGTCTGGGGCTGTTTTTCATGGTTCAGGCCCCTTAGTCCCAGTGAAGGGAAATCCTCACTCTACAGCATACAGTGACATTCTAGACGATTGTGTGCTTCCAACTTTGTGGCTCTTTCCTGCCGATGCCCCCGTGCACAAAGCGAGGTCCATACAGAAATGGTTTGCAGGTGTGGAAGAACCTGACTGGCCTGCACAGAGCCATGACCTCAACCCCATCCAACACCTTTGGGATGAATTGGAATTCCGACTGCGAGCCGGGCCTGATCGCCCGACATCAGAGCCGACCTCACCAATGCTCTTGTGGCTGAATGGAAGCAAATCCCTGCAGCGATGTTCCAACATCTAGTGGAAAGCCTTCCCAGAAGAGTGGAGGCAGCAAAGGGGGGACCAACTCCATATTAATGCCTAATGTGATTTTGGAATGTTCGTCGAGCAGGTATCCACATACTTTTGGCCATGTAGTGTAACCTGTGTAATCATTGATGGATACCTATTAGATCATGTGAATTAGATCATGTGAATAAGGGAAGGATGAAAAACAATTCAAGACCAAGCAAAGACCCTCATTTTTACTCTTGCTGCCTTCTCTCTGACGTTCTTTCTTTTTATCCTTGTGTTTTTCATTCTCCCCATCCCTTTGTTTTACCTCCCTCTCCCCATGTTTCTCACTCTCCTATTATTCCTTTCTCTTGCCTGTCTTAGTGCCTGTGTCCTCTTAAACCTCATGTGTATCAATTTCATATTACCTCTCTGCTGTCTATACCCAGAGACAGAAAGCTCTACATTGAGTTGATTAAACAACTGAGAACAGCCAGACAAGCAATGCCTATGGAATGAATAGATGAGAGAAAAGAAGGTTTATTTTTCCGTACCATGCCTGCTGCTCAGTATGCATTGTGTACAAGCAGAGATGCACAGCGAAGCTTTTTGTATGGATGGAGAGCGTACGTTGGTGAAAGAAATGCTGCTATTGAGCGCCTCTGGGGACGAACTCAGAGGCTGTTTATTTATTTTTCACCTGTTGGTAAGTCAGTATATTGAGATAAACATGGTAAACATGATAAACATTTAAAATATACTAGAATTTCTAATTTGTAAAATATGTAAATACGAAACTTAGAAGTTTGGATCCGCCAAGAGAATCCTTTGCTTGCCTCTCAGGGCTTCTGCAATTTATTCAATGAAGTCAGACAAAAAGAAACAGCATCCTTTCTGTCGTCATTACGTTTCCATTAGCGGTGAGACGCACTGGGCCGAAACCAGTAAGACCCATCGTCACTGTCACAGAGCCATCGTGTCTGACCTTCAGACACCGACCTGTGCTCTCTGCAGGCAGACTGCTTTACGAGCTCTGCTATGAGTCATTACACCCACTCTGGGTGAATGGCAATTCATTTGGGGTGGGGTGTGTGTGTGTGTGTGAGAGTGAGAGAGACAGTGTGTGATCAAACTGACTACATGTGATAATGCCTATGAAAGTAATTTGACCTTTGCCAGGTTGGCATGGTAATCCTCTCCCCAAATCAGGGAAGATGCTAATTTCCTGCAGGAGATATTAGATTCTATGTGGGATTACTCAAGTCCCCTTATTGCTGTAATCTTATGGTAGCACATGTTCCCGAACCGAGCGTGCCCGGACTTTATTAAACAATTTCCATCGCGGGGGAGATTCATTATCGCAGCCTTCTTATTATGCACTTCAACAAAATGTCATCATATGATAGTTAGCCTCTTGAAGCTGCTGTGAACTTGTGCAGATTATATTCTTTTCCCTTTTGAGCATAGATCTCCTGTGAAATAGGTGAGAAAAGAGTTTGTATTAATATCTGATTTTTTTTATGTACCTCCATGCTACATGGTATCCCAAATGTGCTTTCTGTGTGAAGACACACTCTTGTAAACACTATAACTCAAGAACAATACACGATAGAAACTTCATACTTTCACCACAGGTTCCCCCTATAGAGTAGACAATCTGTTTCCATTTTGGAGCACCTTGCTGCATGAATTTGCATATTGACGAAGACAAAAATGAATGGGGAAAACGGGACATTAAGCAGCTGAAGTGCCTCTTGTTCTCTTGTGCCTCTCAAGTAAGTTAACCTTTATATACTGTATATATAGCACCTTTCAAAGCAAAAGGTTATATGTAGAGTGTTGTTTGGAGATGATGTGCAGAGAGTAATAGAGCCCAAGCGTTTCTGTGATGTACCGTATTAGATTAGATATTAGGTGAGATAGTAGCAGGGAGGAATAGCAGCATCACCTCCGGTCTCAGTGCAATTTGAGGAAAAAATGGCAACAAAACACTTGTGTTGCTCCCTGCAGTGCACCTCTAAACTTCACCATTAGCGGACCCTGTTTGAACGTTATTTCCCAGCATGACAGTATAAACACATAGCCAGGCACTCGCTCTCCACTGTTCAGTCAGGACATTCCTCACCCTTTAACTTCCGTGTGTGTTTATTGGCTGTTGGGAAGTCGTTGCCGGGCAAGCTTTATGAAAAGACATCAATCGCACAGTGTCGATGCACTGAGCTACAACGAACACTTGTGAAAGAACAGCGCAGACCGCTAAAGGGGGGCGAGTCCATAGATATTTTCAATTAAGTGCGGGGTTGTTTGTTTTTGTTCTTCATCTACTTTTCATTATGATAACACTGCGCATTGATTTGCTGATCTCTTTGCCTGTTTTACATTTTAGCGGCCCGTAGCAAGTTCAGTAATGTAGCTTGTCTCAAAAAAGATAATTTCTTAATACATATTTATGATCATTATTCTCTCCAAATTTAGTCCAGGGCTTCAGGGACCACGGCGTCCTACCGCCAAGATCATCTCAGTTCACTGAATTACAATGGAGCAAGAAGGAGCTTATATAATACCAAGAGGCTCTTGGGAAATCTAGCTTTGTCTTATCTAAGATCCAGTGGTAACACTTCTTTCAAAGGGCATTGTGAGGGATCATAAGTGCATTACAACCATAATATAAGATTATGTACAGTATTGTAACATTCTAATCAAAATTACACACATTAAAATGCCTTGTTATGTGAATTATAAAACGGTATAAATCTATTGTGGTAGGAAATTACACAAGAAGGTTTGTGCATTGAGTTTACAACAGCATTCAATTTGATTATAATGAAATAATAATGGAAAAGTTAATAATGAAAATGCATTCATAATGGTCTTATAATATGTGCTTATGAACAAACTTCACATAAAGTGTAGTGATCCTGTTACTGAACAATAAAGTCTGTGGCTGAAAACCAGACAGTTGTCTGTTTGTTTGAACATGCTGCCAACGTTTTCTATAGACCAGAATAGAATAAAATAGAGGTCAACATATAGTTACATTTAATATAGGGCTTACAGCAGTGAAATACAATAAGAACGAGGTGTGAATCATAATCCTAATGAGGAATAATACATTTTAATGACCTTGCTTCGGCCTTATTCATCGCAAATTAAGGAAATAAATGAACTAATTTCAACTCATTTCTCAAAGAGCTGAACATATAGAAACGCAGCATAGTGATTGGGAGTATAATAGATTAGAATACCATTAATACAGTACCAGAAATGTGATGCCACAGATAATAGCACAATAGAAGAAAAGGGAATGGAACAGAATAGAATTCAGCATGCCAAAAGGAATGAAATACAATAGAGCTGTGAATCGTGACATAAAGCATAAAAGATTACAATGCCAGAATGCTATAAACTACAGCAGAATACAGTACCACAGGATGCAGTAGAATGCAAGAAGAGAGTTAACCCTCGACTGACCCCTGGTTGTCTAGTCCCAGGAGACGGTCTGATCACGATCTGCTCCACAAACAGCCGGCTGTGGTGCAGATATCAGTGTGCAGCAGCTGTGGGACTCGGGCACCGCAGGGGGAGGGAAGGAAAAACCTGGTCTCCGAAGTGAATCTTACCTCAGATGACACACACACACACACACACACACACGCATGAATGTGCCAAACACACACCCAAGCATGTATGCACGCCCACGCATACACACTCCTGTTATCTGAGAAATGTTTCCTCCAACTCGGCCACTATCTGACGCAGCATTACTGTTCAAACAGCTGTGTAGCGCTTCAGCTGTACTGGTATCACTCTAATGTTAAGTTAAAACGCCTTGAAATGAAAAAAGGAACGCTTTGCACTGTTAAAGGGGCAATAAGTAAGGTTTTTATTGCCCCATAGCACAAAATGGGCATAATATATCTGTGGGGGGTTGATAGGATTATTGATCAATACCAATGACCCCACCACACATGCAGAGATTTTTGGCTTTAAAAACTCACTTTCTGGCCTGTATTGTGTATTGGAACAAAAACTCCCCATCCTTTGGGGTTTCAAGACACTTCCAATCCCTCCCCACCTACTTGCATTTTCAACTGCTCAACGATGTAATGAGCAAGTGCCGTCGCAACACATTTCAGCACCCAAGGCTAAAATGCCTCATTCTCAAGCCAAGACAGCCAATGACACAGCAGTATTATTATTACAGTGTCTTGCATTGTAATCTATGATAGAGATCATAGATTACTTACCGCCCCATCTACTGTAATGGTAAGGTACTCAAAGGGGATGATACAAGCTAAAATTGCACAAATATTATGCTTAGTTAAAGTTTACACTCATTATGACACCAAATCATTTTATCCTCAACTTGTAAATGTGGTGAAGTTTTGATGACTCACCCTGCAGTCGGAGGCATGACATGTTGATTAGACTCTTAGACTCTTGTCCACGGTTTGCTCTTAAGATGGGCATAATGAGTGGAGTTTGTGCTTATCCTTTGCCCACACACAAGCCCAGGAGCTTACTTTGGGATTTTCGTGTGTTCACATCTCAGGCTCCTTTCCACCTACTCGACTTTTTCTAACCAAAGGATGCATGGGAATTTGTGTAACCGTTAGTTTTGATAGAGATGTGATGGCGCTCACTGTCTCAGTGGGTGAATGTAACAGTCATCTATGGCCTGCTGTTTTGTCATTTATTCCCTAAAATGACATGACATGACAATGAGTTTTTTAATTGAATCCTATGGGACTACACATTTTAGATATCAACTTTTCATTACTCACTAGTCCTCCTGACCCGAACCCAACAACATGAAGAGCTATGTCATCACTAAAAAAACAAGACACCTAGGCTGCCTTGCCTCTCTTTTCCGTTCCAAGTAACTAATTTAGACTAATTTACAGCTGTAGAAACTTAACACTTTGGCCAAATAGGGCCTGTCAGATTCAGTTGCCATTGCTAGCTGGAGAAATTAGATTTTTATATCTGTGTGTTCTTGGGTCTTTCCAGCGGATGGGTAGGTTATACTGTAATAATGACTCCTGTCTCCTGTTAAGTTACACATAATAAAATATTCAAAACACATGGCACTGTCTCTTCCCTCTTGACCTACATTTAATGGAGGTGGGATTAAAGGTGGAGTATTTGATGACTTTCTTTCTTCACTCTTGTGATTTGGTGTAAATTAATAGCGAATACAAACTCAAGCTTGCATTAGAGGCTCAAAGCGTTGTGGTCTATGAACTCATTCGCTGTAAAGCCCTGGACTCACTATAGCCTTGCTGTCGACAGCAGCTCCTGACCTCTCTTAACAAGCTCCAGTTGCTGAGCTTGTTTCCAAGGTAATGTCTACACAAAGTCCTGTCACTTCTCCTTTATCACGCAGCCAATTAGCATGCAAAGTACACAATTCACCTTGCAAGTTACAGTAACTACGGCAATAAAACCTATTTGACAACAAACATATTTCATCCCCACTGCACTTTTATTGCTACCTTCTCAAACACCTTATAATCAATTACTGTTGTCGGATATTTGGAAGGTGCTGGCAGCAGCATAATGGGCGACCCTGCGCATCAACATGCAACACTTCTGCCCATATCTCCATCTACTATCTAGCTACTAGTTATGAATTGAGCTGATTTCCATTTCAAGGGGTCATTATTGAGTTATTTTATGGTAAGATACTAAATGTCAGGAGGGATTCTAAAGTTTCTGGTGATATCAAATACAGCATACCAACTGGGAAATATGGATAATGAGGCGTTTGAGACATCCCAATTATAACGGCCCTGCCACAGTGGTGCGTCAGATTGGAAAACATCTCTCAAATACAATATAAATAAATGATACCTTGAACGTAGGGGTCGGCAAATGCAGAATGTACGCATGACTCTGACCTAAAATGCAGATGAAGGAATGAATGGACTTGGGTCTTCTAGTTGAAAGGTGGTTTCCCTACTCACTACAAATTGTATCCGGACCTGTATTGGCTTCTATTTTAACAGTGGCCTTCCTTCTCTTCCCCACTGTGCTTATTTAGACACAGCTGTGCTCCTACTGTAGTGCTGGTGAGGTCGGAGTCCAGCCATGTGTGTTCCATTTTCTCTGGGAAGAGACGACATGTGTCACTTCTCATGTACCGGCCACATGGGCTGGAACGCAAAGGCAATCATGCATGTTCGCACACACACACACACACACACACCAGGGCTCCAGACTAACTTTTCCACTGGTAGCACTGGTGCTACCAACATTCTCAGTTGGTTGCACCAGCAAATGATTTGGTCGCACCCTTTTTTTTTCTTTTTCTTCGTAAATCTTCGTATTTCTCATACGCCACCGTGCCCCCGGGAACCTCCGGGAAGCGTCGACCGACGCGTCGAAACCTCCATGCTTCTGTCTCTCTTTCCGCCGACAGAACAGAGGGCTGTCAGGTGGACAGAGCTCGCGCATGTGCATGGAAATAAACGGCAATATGATATAAATGTATAGATTGTGTGTGTTTGTTTTGACTTACCGCGGTCCCTCTGTCCCAAATGCATCAAGCCAGCTGGTAAGAACTCTGCAATACGGCTGCGTTCACACATAGCGTTTTTTCCCCAATCGCCAGCGCCCTTTTCTCATTAAAAGCAATGGGAAGCGGCTGCAAGGCGCACAAAAGGTGGCCGCTCCCGAAAAGCGCTGCAGTCGGCATTTTTTTCGTCAGAGCTTTCAAAAGTTGAGAAATGTTCAACTTTTCAGGAAAGCGCCGGGTGACGTGAACCGCTTTTTCCAGCCGACCAATCGCGATGACAGAGACGCTGGCCGTTTCCCATAGCAACAACAAATGTGGAGAAACTGAAAGTGCCGGTGGAGAAATTGGACGTTGTAATAATTGAATTTCCGTTACCGCAACAGCGATCTTAAAGTCGAGATGAAATGAAAAATGCCTTTTTAACCCTTTTAGATCACATCCCCGGTCATACTGTGCACCTATTTAACAACATATGCCAAAAAAAATACAAAAAATCTATTTCTTTGTGTTCTTATATCAAAATTCAATCATGTTTTCTTCCTGTAAAACAAAATATGCCGTGTGCTTACGTAAGCGTGCCCATAACTAATTTCAACCAATAATATCATGACATCCACCCATCAATCAATCTGCAACTTTTAGCGCACAGAGCTAAGAGGCTAAGATTCATTAGTTAGCTAGCTAGCAACAGCATGGTACTTCGGTGTGTCTTCGGGTGTTATGACACACCCACTTTTCAACGTTCAAATCAAATTCCTCCCAACGTTATGTCCCGCCTGTCTTTCCTGTTTCACTCGGAAATACGTCACGATACGGAAGTTAGATACTCTCGAAATGCCGTTTCATCTCGACTTTAAAGGCAGTATGGATTATACTGGACATGTATTGGAAATATCTGGTAAGCCTTTGCTTGTTGCACAACACTGTTCTGTCTGCTAGAAGTGAACCAGCTGGTTAGTGAGCTAGCAGCTGCTCAGCTAACGTCAGGTGACGTTGCCGTGATCCGCTTTTTATTTCTCCTCACAAAAAGCGCTCCAGGCAGCGCTTTTTCCACATCAAAAAACGCTGTGTGAACGCAGCCTGTACATATCATCATTCTTAAGTTTCAAACATGTTGAATTAAAAACATCATCTGGCTAAAAACGTCTCATATCCCTTTTTCTTGAAAGACAGACTTCTGTGTTATGGTTAATATGCTGATTATGATCTGATTATAAGCCTATGCATATAATAGCTTAAGAACCACCACACAACTCAGTAAACACCTTGAAATGTCGACTTGATTGTGCTTTGAAGTTGTTATGGCTGATTCAGGCCTTTATTAAGGCAAGGGTTTCAGTATCTGTGACTGAAGTAAAATTAATTAATGATATTCCTAAAAGCTGGCAATACAACAACGCTCAGAATGAAGAAATAATTAATGCAAACTGAGCATAGGTTACGCTACAATGTTAACTTCACTTTGATCATTTTACGACAGCAGCGTAACGTTCATAGTTCGCCTATGGGTTTAACATATTGTTGAAAGTTCAAAACATATAAGCATATTAGCAAGTTATGGCATAAGATGGAACATGCTTAATAAGCAACGGTAACTTGCATGATGATCTGCGTCCCTTGTCGGTCATGATCGTTTGTTTTCGTGAACGGCCGAATGGTGCGTCGCTTTAAATGTTGCTGCCGCAAGGAATTGTGGGACGGCATTATTTCCTTTCCTTTCGTAAAGGATGGTCCAGTGTATCCTATGCTAAAGGAGCTAAGTAAGGAAGCATTGAAGCACCTTTCCTTAGCATTTAGAGAATTCGAACAGCTCTTATCATGGCTGCCACTTAGGTACTTCCGGGTCATTTCACTCAGTTAGGAACCTTCCTAAGCAAAAAAGACTATTCGACCGCAGCCCTACTTTCAACCACAATGGCTAACACAGTACCCGTGCTGGAGGGGCACCAAAACAGCCTAATGATCATCATGCACTCGCACGAATGCGACCACGTGAAATTTTAACTCGCACACTCTCAAAAAATGGTCGCATATGCGACCATTTTGGTCGCAGTCTAGAGCCCTGCACACACACACACACACACACTAACACGTCCCATTTGTGTTGAGTAAATGCCATTGCCTACAGGCCCGTGAAACCCATTCTGTAGTGTTAAAAAATACATCTTATTCCAGGTCTAGACTTAAAAATGCACAACACGCTCATACTATCTAATATGCACTTGAAAGTTCCGACACATTTTTTATGTATCCTACTTGGTAAATGAGAGCCGCTATCAGCAATATTCAAACTATGAAGAGTTCTTTCACATGACATCCCATCTCCTTTTCCCTTTGTTGTCACTTGACTTTCCGTCTGAGTGTTGCTTGTCAGTATCTAAGTGGCACTTAAAGCGCCGGGGAACGTGCTGCAATCAGTGTGGTGTCTCAGCACTTGATTGTGAAGGCTCTCTGAAGGTAATATGCAGTGGGATGTATTGAATGGAGGCCTAAACAGTGAATAGGTCTCATAACTAGTCTGCTCGCATACTTTGCCTCCCTTGAAACCTAAATAAATCAATACATGGAGTAGTATTATATTCTTCACATATTTGAGCTCGCTCTCCCAGATATATGAAATCTCATTACCTGCAAATAAATTACAATTCCAAACTCGTACTGCTGGTGTAAAATAACACAGACAAGGTTCCTCCACAGACAGAAATCCATACATTTGTATCACACTGGCAGCTGTTGCCATGGACGGGAATCAAAGTGGACTTTCTGGAAGAGCTGCCCGGAGTGATTCATACATCAACAGTAAATGCTTAACATTTTATGGCCATAAGGCTCTTTCTATAATTCATGGGCCTTTGCTCTTTTGATTGCATGTTGATCCTCTAGTTTATGTTGGCTTTCGATACAGTCAGACGCTCAAGAACTATCCGGAATACAGATCAATACATCTCGATGATATCAGTTCGACAGTGGAGTCTTAAGACTTTACTCGCAAAGTAAAGTGCTTTTCATCTTTATCGAAGGCTCTGTCCATTGAGACGGTTAAACTGTCTTACTGTCATTGCTGTGGTCAAATAAACGGAGAGAATATCCTATCCCCAAATGCCAGTCATCCATCTGCGTGTTCTCCAGCTGGCCTTCAGCTAGCCCGCTATCGATCTGGCAGCGTGTTAAACTGTCACCGTGGGGAAGGCTTAGAGCCACGCGCTTCTGAGGAGATAATCTTCCCGCTTTCCTCACAAATTGTGTTACCCAGGTATCTCTCCGCAGACGTCCCCGCCCCTCGGGGCCGTCGTTGACATTTTCCCTCTCAGCGGGAAGTGTACCCGCTTCATCGCAGCCGCGGCGATGGCCTCGTCGGTCTCCTCTCTCCCATAGATTCCGCTTTGTGCCAAGAAAGGCTAATTGCCATCGTTTCAGGGTCAGCAATTCAAAGGGGTGCCATTTTTCAAAGAAAGCGTCCTTTTGTCGGCTTCCTCGGTGCGTGTTTGGGCGTGCGTGCCAGCTCACGCGTGCAGCTGTGAGCTATTGTGGCCGCTTACGGCGCGGCTGAGCGCGGATGCTGGGACTGATGGAGTTCAGCCCGATCCCATTCTGCTAAAATAGCCTCTAGTGTAACCTATTGTTCCATCGGCGGCCAGGAAGAGTGACAGCAGCGTGTTGGAGGTTAAATAAATGTGCCGCCTTTAAAAGAAAGTGTAGCCGTTACAATCCCAGACTCATTTGCAGCTTCCCAGCAAACACTTTAATGTTGAATAGATGTTGATACAACAGCCTGCACCAACCTGCGTAATTATAGAGCCAAATTGAAAGTTAAGACGACGTTTGTAGTCGTCCATAGCTGCTACCTGCATGGTTTTGTGAAATCAGGACCTAAATATCTTTCTGGTATCAGCTGAAAACAGTTTCCAAAGCTGGGAGGGATGGAGGGGATGTCGTCCTGCATGTCTAGCCCGTACAAAGGGATGGCCGGCATGTTTGCCCGGGGGAATCATTATACCCCAATCAACAATAAGCCTCATCTCGCCATAACCCACCTGCCTGCCAAGCTGCCTGCCAGCCCACTAGCCGGTCCGTGCTAAGTGTGTGGTGATAACACTGTAATCAGGCAGCCCACTGCCCCATGGGGTGTTAAATAGAGCGGCTCGCAATAAGTCTGATGAAATCTGCTCCCACTGGGCTCCACTCGCAGCCAAGTCAGACACACAGGCACACTCATATTCCTACAGCACATGCATGCACACACACGATCCCAGACGTATATGGCGCGCATAGCCTCACACACTCACACACATGCACACATATACTACACACACACTGCACATAAAGAAATGTCAAAACATTTAGGTTGAAGTGCATTGTGATGCAGCACAAGCAAATTAAACCCATTAGAATCATAGATACACTTTTCTTACAGGATAATCATCAGCTAACATCATCAGAGAAATGACCTTCAATTTAAAATCTTGCCATTATCTATACAGTTGTTCCATAAAGTACTTAATCCCCTAATTTATTGCATATTGTGTTTGTTATATCATGCTATAATTATTATATTTATGCACTGACATTGTGCTTACAATGTGCTCATGAGGCACTATAATGCCTTGTAGTGTAACCAGATTCTCTGCTGGGGCTGTACCCAAGTGAGCAAAAGACACCGGACGGCAAATATAAAAGCTTTGATGAACTGGATATAGGTTGGATCACTATTGTGTTAGATCAATCAGCAATAGAGAGTAGCAAAACAGACATTTATTTATACGATAATGTCACAGATTATTCCTACATTACTTAAATTAAAATTAAGATAAATTAAAGTATTCTTCATCTTGATCCTCACATTTCAAGTCAGCAGACAATGGACGACCACAGGAGGAGGACAGGTAGAGAACTACATCAGAGCATCCAACAGAAATAATGACTTTGTTGCTGCTGTCATCAGACTGGGGTCGACAGCTGCTGTAACCTGTGCTGAACCTGTTGTACAGACTCATTTCCATTAGCGGAGCGGGACTGTTCGTGACAGGGGAAGTCATCAAAAGCCACTCTAGCTGCTGTCTCCGCACGCCGTCGAGGCCTTGTTAGCATTTTAGCATCGTATTGATTGTGATGTGTAGCCCGAGGCTGCCTGTGCCCTTGCTTGTACTGTAGCAGAATCAAGAGAGAGGGAAAGTTTTGTCGGTTTGAAT